>NW_028095857.1:382086-412805 GCF_014824575.4 Sturnira hondurensis
TACACTAAGTGAAATGAAGCAAAATGCACAGGGAACCAATCGTGATGGAAACAAAACTGGGAGTAAAATCAATGGAGTGGACCAGAAGGAAGAAAGAAACAGAAAAGAATGAAGAAACAAGAATTAAAAAAAAAATGAGGAGAGGCTTAGGAACCTCCAGGACATCTTTAAACGTTCCAACATCTGAATTATAGGCGTGCCAGAAGGGGAAGAAGAAGAGCAACAAGTGGAAAACTTATTTGAACAAATAATAAAGGAGAGCCTCCCCAATCTGGCAAAGGAAATAGACTTCCAGGAAGCTCAGAGAGTCCAAAGAAGGTGGACCCAAGGAGGAACACACCAAGGCACATCATAATTACATTAGCCAAGATCAAACTGAAGGAGAGAATCCTAGAAGCAGCAAAAGATAAGGGGACAGTCACCTGCAAAGGACTTCCCATCAGACTTCTCAAAAGAGACCTTACAGGCAAGAAGCGGCTGGAAAGAAGTATTCCAAGTCATGAAATCCAAAGACCTACATCCAAGATTGCTCTATCCAGCAAAGCTTTCATTTAGAATGGAAGGGCTGATAAAGCTCTTCTCAGATAAGGCCAAATTCAAGGAGTTCATCATCACCAAGCCCTTATTATATGAAATGTTAAAGGGACTTATCTAAGAAAAAGAAGATTAAAAAGATGAACAATGAAAGAACATCAAACTCACAGTTATTAACAACCACACCTAAAACAAAAGCAAACTAAGAGGACAGCTAGATCAGGAGCAGAACCATAGAAATGGAGATCACATGGAGGGTTAGCTACAGGGGAGTGGGAGGAGGAGAAGCGGAGAGAAGGTACAGAAAATAAATAACAGAGATGGTTGGGAGAAAATAGACAGGGGGAGGGCAAGAGTAGTTGGGAAACATAGAAGCTAAAGAACTTGTGACACATGGACATGAACTAAAGGGGGAGAGTTGGGGGTTGGGCTGCCTAAGGTGGAGGGGAGTGAAGGGGGGAAATGGGTCAACTGTAATGGCATAATCAATAAAATATATTTAAAAAGAAACATAGTAAAATTTGAAAATGAAGAGTAGACATTATTCATCAACTTCCTAACAAATCTATCCAAGTCATTTCCTCATCTGCTGATAGTTTCTCACATTGGATCACCTTCAGAGAAAATATCAAGCCAGGCAGATAAGTTTACCCTCACAGGCCCAGGGAAAATCATAATTTTAATAAAAATTGGAAATATGACCCATAATATAGAGACTATGCCTCTCTAGGCTGTTCAAATGCATCATTTTCAAGGCATGGTTTAGAGCAGACTAAGAGACATTCTAGAGCAATAATAGTATACATTAAGTTTTCCTCAATCTATGTTTCCTACCTGACAAGACAAGTTGGATATTTTCTGGACGTAGAACATTTATACATTACAAACACATAAAAAATATTGGCAAAATTGTTTTCTACTCCAAGTAATAGAACCATGCCCAAACAAATACTAAAAAGTGATCAATTGAATTGATTAGGGTGAGAATCTACACCAAATATCAAATTTTCTCTGAATTTATTTGACATGGCCAATTTCCTTATTCTAGGTGAAGTTAATGTTCGTGAAACTTTCAGACTATCTTAGTATTTTCCAGCATGAATCTTCTAGTTAGGGTGTCCTGGTACTCTTCACCTGGCTATGGCTCAGATTCTTCAGCCCAAACACCAATGAATTTGTTAACATTTTCAGGTCATAATGTTATACAGTTCAAAGTCTCTTTGTTTTCAAAAGAGAGGTATAAATGTATAATTTGTCTTCCACCAGGATAATAAAGTAAGAATGCTTTCTGCTTGTCAGTTGTTGAATGAGTCTCATTTCTTTTTCCTTATATCTCAGTAATATACATACATAATTGAATTATTAACCTCAGCCCATCAGACAAAATCAATACCATTCAAAAATTTCACAAATAGTCCTGGCTGGTGTAGCTCAGTGGATTGAGCGTGGGCCTGCGAACCACAGGATCGCGGTTCGATTCCCAGTCAGGGCACATGCCTGGGTTGCAGGCCAGTTCCCAGTAGGGGACTCACGAGAGGCAACCATACATTGATATTTCTCTTCTCTCCTTCCCTTCCCCTCTAAAGATAAATAAAAAATAAAATCTTAAAAAAATTCACTAATAAGTGAAAGAAATCTAAAGCAGTATGCTGGATTTCATACTTCTTCTGGAAATGGATTGATGACTGAAATTTGAAAATCATTTACTTGGAATTGTAACAGTTGGTTCCACCTGTGTGTACATGTAGCCATTAACAGAATAATAGAAAATAATATTTCAATATAGTTTATTTTCTCTCCTTCCAGGCATGTCTCCCTAGGAATTAGTTTTATTAATGAGAGAAAATTGCAAGTAGCCCTTGCTGTAATGGTTTTTCATTATTACTGAAATGAATTTAAGCAAATAGTCAAAAATGATTCCTGGTAATTATATTTTATAGCTATGTATTCCATGTCACTTTTCAAGTCATTAGCAGAGTACTACATACTCAGTAGGTACTCATTAAATATTAATTGATGTTGATACAACCGTTCCATTTTAGAAGTAGTCAGTTTCTCATATTTGTGTATCCTTTGTTTTCCTCTCTGTTTCCCTGATTATAATGCCATTATCAAATAATTTCCTGCCACCTCATGCTTAGGAAAGCATATACTTAAAAAATGACCAAGTTCATTTCCATAACAAAAGAAACTGCTGTAAAAATTATTTCCTTGCCACATTTAGCATTTGCTTCTCTAAAAAGAAAAAACACAGAACATCATATAATATCTTGGACAGTATTTATGATGGCAAAAAGATGCCTTTTGTAATAAAATAAACAACAAAACAGGAGTCCTTCCTTAAGCAAGGCCAGAATTAAAGGTTATTGGAGTAGGTGGCTGCTCATTTGGAGCTCAAATATGTTATTCTAAATAGTCATGCTTGAAATTCTCAATTTCAGAAGAAACCTAAAGTCTATTTAAACTGGGTTAAGGCACGTTGGTACCAAAGTGGGAAAGCACATTAATTTACACATAACCTGAGATGACTTTTTCTAATTAACCTGTTTCTACTCACTAGCAGAAAAGGAAAAATGGGGGCTCACCGGGTTTGAGGCACAAACTTGCTTCTGACTAATGGAGAAACCCAAGATATGGGACACATGGGGTCAATAAGGCACTGTTAAAGGGACACGAAGGTAATTCATGCCCTGGGCAGGAAGACTGCACATGATAAGGACCCAGAGAGGCAAGATGACAAACTCTATTAACTCCACAACTTATACTTAAAACAATCATATTCCTAAATTTAAACAAAACGGCAATTTGTGTTATAGCTGTGGTTCTCAACCATGTCTGTTCCTTAACATCAACACTGAAAAAGCTTTAAAAAAAGACAGATGCCTGAGGCCAACCCCCAGAAATTCTGATTTAATTGGTTTGGGATAGGACCAAAATACTGGTATTTTTTCACATGCCCCAGGTGTTTGTTTTTTGGTGTTTTTTTTTTTTTTTTTACATCTCCCCAGGTGATAATATGTTGCCAGATGGGTGAACCACAGGTCTATAGTAAATTGAAGAATTCAAGCTTGTTTCACACTTAATGAACTTGGTGAATGATTTGGTCACTGTTTTATTTTTCTGAAAGCAGTGGTTTTCAAGCTTTAGTGTACATTGGATCACTTTGGGTATTTGCATATTTAGTTAGTGCCTTTAGAGAATTCTGATTTCCACTCTCATAATTTGTTGAAAGGAGACTGAGATGAATGAGACTGATCAAAGTCTGATATATAAATGTTAGACATATATCACTACCAACTACAGCTTTGTTACATAAAGTAAGGTTCTCAGACTGGTAACATTGGAGCATGAGCATCACCCAGAAACATGTTTGAAATGCAGAAGCTTAGACACCTATCCCAAACTTACTGAATAAATCAGCATCTGTAGTTTAACAAGATCCCAGATGATTCAAATGGACATGAAAGTTTAAGAAGCACTGGGCTATATAGGACATTTGAACTTCCCTTATAACTTGACTATTCAATAAATACTTACTCAATCTACTAAATGAGTGGTTCTCAAGATGCTATGAATCATAATGACCTGAAGAACTAATAAAAAGCACAAAGGCACAGGCTTCCTGAAGTAAGATAGGGCTTGAGCTGCTGTATTTGTGACAAAGTGTCATATGATTCTGACACTCTAACAGTTTGAGAACTGTGTAATATGAGTACTGGTAATAAACTTTCGTCTGTTTTTTTATTGTCTGTGTTTTCTGCCAGATAATGAATTCTACAAATATATTTTGTTCATCGTGGGTGGGCTCTGCTCACAGAGCTCACAGTCTGCAAGCAGAATCCCCCCTCTTGCCACAGATGAGAGTAAGTCTACCAAGACATGATCTGCTTGGGGAGGAAAAGTGGCCGGCCAATCGTTAAAAGGAGAAGGGTCTTGAGCCTGTTCCTCAATGGGATTTTATTGGGTTCAGTTTACACAGAAATACAGGTAAAGCTCATCAATCATTGTCAGGCAGTAATGATCAAACAATAGATAACATTCAAAGAACTGTGAGAGCTTATTGTAAGTCAGGGTCAATTAGCTAAAGGGCCATAAAATTTTGGAAAACAAACTAATTTTATGCTTGGGACCTTGTCAGAAAATTGATCGACCTCTTAGCAAATCAGGTTTCATAGGATTTTGTGAATTCTTTCTTAGGCCTGATCACCCCAGGGAACCACCCATTCCTGCCCAGGGCTGTACTGCTCTCCAGCATTGTTTCAGATTTAAGTCAGGCATGGGAAGTAAGGCAGCCAAGAGATTGAGAGACTTCTTGCAGACAGAATGAGGACTCAGACTATGTCAAAGCTGAGGGGTGAGGGTCCATCATCCCCTTTTTCTATAGCCGCCCAAGTCCTTCCTTGAGGGCCCCATTCATGACCAGGCCTGTCTTAGGTCGTCTGTCCATTGAAGAATCTTAGCCATCATTGGCTAACCAGCCATCCTCTCAGGGCCAAGCAGGGTGAAGTACAGGGGGCAGAGATGGCACCTCAGCTGGGAAGATAAGACTTGCCTTCTTAGTGGCTTATAATCCCAAGGTCTTTTATTGAGCCTTAGCCATGGTGGGGTTGCAGCTTCTGAAACAAGGCAGGGGGTTCCTAACAGTTCATCACTGTACACCCAGCATCCAGAATAACACCTATTCTGTAGTAAGCAATCAAATATTTAAATGAATAATTTAATGGATGCATCATCTAAGTTTAACTATCAAATACTGGAGAGAACAAGTCCAAATGATTCTTTCTTCTCATCTTTAAATTTTGAGCATGGGGCCTTTGTAAACCTACATGGTTTTCAAAGGCTAGATAAGATTAGGAGAAAAATTTGTTTCTTATTTCTCACCACCCACCTCCTCTCACTTAAAGTTCACTAGCTCTATACAAGGTAATTCTCTTCTGAACTGTCCTTTATTTCAGAGAGGCCTAAGTGTACCCTAAGGCAATGTTTGTACTTTGCACCTTTTCTCTGCTTGTCTGTAGGCATGTGAATGCACAGGTATGCATGTATGTACATGTATGTGCACATGAATTTCTATTAAACAGCTGAACATTTGTTTCAAAGAACAATCCACCTACCAATCAAACACTTTAGTTACATTACTATCTTTAGTAAACAGTGACATCAATTACATTTTACAGTTTATATGGATTATTATAAGAGTTAAGTTTGTTAGAAAAGTTTTTAGGCAACATTTATGCTGGAGTCTCAAAATCCCACCTTGATTTTAATCAATATCTACTTGAGTCCCATACTTCTAGTTATTCTCTAGTCAAGAGTGTAAATGCAACATATAAATGAATTGTAGCGTTAAAGAAGGCCAGGCACTAACACTTATTAACACCATACCTTTGGAAAAACTATTTCACTTCTCTGAGCCTTAACTTCTCTGGTGGTAAACAAAGATCACAAAAATTATAACCTTAAAGGATTGTTGTAAGTGTTAGATAAATATTGTCAATATATTACCTGGCATAGTGTTCATCACCAAGTGCTACTACTATTTGTGAATAGAGCAGTGAATATTCTGTCACTCTATTTTTTACTCTTACTAGTAAGCTTTTAAAACCTCTTTATAGCATCTGGTCTTTATCTGCGACAACTCACACTATCACACAGATTATCTATTAAATATCCAAGAGCTCAAACTGGGTTTCCTTGGGTACCAGGAGACCTCAGCTTGGTAAAGCCCAAGTATATTGGCTATTGAAATAGAAACTGATTGTATTTTTAACAATAAATTTTTCTTCACATAAGTAGGAATGACCCATGGACATGGACAACAGGGTGGAGAATGACTGTGGGACCTGGGGGTGGGTGGGGTGGGGGAGAGCAATGGGGAGAAATGGGGACAACTGTAACAGAACAACAATAAAAAGGAACCCCAGTTCTCTGATGTCTAATAAATTCTCTTTGCACCACAATGTAAAAAAAAGTCAAATAGATTACAGTGAACTTCATGAGACTTAATAAAATATTTTAAACACAGTTCCAAATATCACAGTACTTGATATTTTTTTCCATTGGGAAATCAAAACCAAAATGATATACTTGTTGAACCACCCACATATTTTATTCTTATAAAGCAGAAAATGAAGTTTTCCAAGTATGATTTTTTCTGGAATAAGACATTTTAGAATCTGTGACTTTTCTTTCTGTTATCATTGGAAGAAAAATCAGTGTATATTATACCTTCATGCATGCATGCTGAGCAGAAATCAGCCACTCAGATATACAGGTATAATTATTTCCTTAAAAGAAAAAAAACATAAATATGGGTCTTTATGGTTAAATACTTAAAGCTTAAAAATCCACTATTGAAAAAAATACCCAAGTGAGCCAAATTCAAATCTGATTAGTGCAAATTTAATGCATCTTCTCCTATAATACTTTTATTTTAAAAATCCAAGTGCCAACATATAACAAAGGACACTTCTTCTTTGAGCCCCTCAGCACCGAAAGAGTCCCCAAACTCTGTGTTCTACTTTCTGTATTCTTTGGGGAAGCCTGAAGGAGTAACTATCTGGGGCAAGAAAAATCATAGGCAAAAACCTGAAAAATGTATTGCAATAAATTTGGAAACTTAAATGGACCTTTTCATAGTAAAAATATAAAACCTACTCATAATATAAGTTCTTAAGCTGACTGAGAAATAGAACAGATAAATGCTAAAAACAACTTGAATCAGAATTTTAAAATATCTATGGACACTCAACCCCCAAGCTTAGAAGCCTTTTGCTAAGAACATTCAAGGAACAGTTAGTCTCCACGTTATACAAAATACTCTGGAGAATGAAGTAAGATTAAGCTCAGTTGTGTCTACATGACTGCTTCTTAAATTATTCTCTTGTCCTCCTGCACACATGAAATATTTTCTAATTAAAATTTTAAGAAAATTATAAAAAGAAAAGAGCAGGAGTGGAAACGGGTGAAGAAGACAGAAGAATAAATGAACATAGTTTGGATTTAGAGAATGGGGTCAGAGACTGAGGAGAGCTGTTTGAGTAACTGGCATGGAGATACAATTATTTAGGATGCTTTGCTATGTTTCTTATGGCCCAAATAAAAACAAAAATCCACGTATACTTAAATTCTCTTTGAGTCAGTTATTCTTCTTTGGATGTAACACCATGTTAAGACTGGTTACATATGTAAATTACCAAGTTAGATTTAAACTCCTCAATATTATAAAATTGAGAAAAGTGCCATCAGCATAAGGAGAGGCAAGATGAGACCAAAAGCAGATGAAAATGAAAATTCACACTATTAACGTTTGCCTTTTGACCACAGTCAAATTTTGAAGCTTACCTGCTCTTACAGAATATCAAAGAAAGACAGAAACTTGCAAAAAATATAAATGGTGGTTCCTCCTTCTCAACCCCTGAAAAACAGGATGAGTCAAGTTCTTCGTGTTATTTATTATTAGGTTTTCCTTCTACAAGTAGTTAGATTTTCCACTGTCCCAATGGTCAGACTCAAAATAAATAAGAGAATGAAGAATGTACCAAAAGAGAATGTTTTGTTAACTCCATAAGGGCAGGAATTCTGGAAAAGTTTAGTGTAAAAAAAAATCCCTAACGAATTAAATAAAATCACGGCAGACCAAATTCTCAGTTTGCTAACCACTTTTCTAGAGTGCAGTAGCCAAAAATATACCTGAAAGATGATGGGCTGTGTTTACTATGATACACAATTTTGGTTATGTTACACCTCAGCATCACAAGAGGTCAACCATATGCCCTTATAAGCCTGTGTTCTATTTTTACAAAATAAGGTGAACCTGTACTAGAGAATTAGACCTTCAAGTGAGAGTAGGAATAAGAGATAGCCATTCCAGAAAAGTAATACCTTCAGAATCTTTTAAAAAATATTTTATTTATTATTTTTCGAGAGAGGAGAGGGAAGAAGAAAGTGGGAGAGAAACATCAATGTGTGGTTGCCTCTCATGTGTCCCCAACTGGGACCTGGCCTGCAACCCAGGCATGTGCCCTGGCTGGGAATCAAACTGGTGACCCTTTGCTTCACAGGCCTGTGCTCAATCCACTGAGCTACACCAGACAGGGCTAGAATCTTTTAAAAAAGCAAAGGATAGCATAAACTAGCAATATCAAAAACCTAAAAAGATTAGTTTAGCTCTTCTCACATAGTAAGTAAAAGTGATGTGCATGCATACAAAGCATATCTAAAGTGCACAACTTCAACAAAGTGAAATTCTCTGGGCAACCATTTTATAACTCACTTAGACATGCCTTGAACTGGTGCAATGGGAATTTCATAAACAAAAGAGGATGCATGACCATCAACTATTGTTTTGTGGCTTGACCTCCCTAATTTATCCTCCCCATCCCTGGCCTGAATGTTAGCAGCAAATAATAACACAAAAAAGAAAAAAAAAAACAGAAAAAGAAAGAAAAATCCCACCCTTTTTAAGTAATTATTTTCTTTTCATTTTTTATGCTGATACTTCCATGAACAGCTGCATTGGTCATGAACTACTTGCGTTTTTTGATACTTACAATGATTTCTAAAAGGAAAGAAACTGCTTGTGGGAACTCTAATCTTTCCGTTATATAAATAATTAAGCTCTTTCATTTTCAATAGGAAAATATTTGGGGAATGTAGGAAAACCATCAAATGGCAAAGAAGAAGAAAGGAGAAGGGGAAAAGATTAAATATATACAGTCCCTGGATATTGAAATTTGAGTTAGTGTTGCATACTGAAAAGTTCAAAGAAACTTTGAAAAATCAACATGTGCAAGATTTCTCCTCTGTCCTTTGTTGCAAATTTTCAGCATAATTGGTTGCATTAAAACTCTTAGATGCATAGATATGCAACCACAGACATACACACAGGTATACACATTCTGTAAATACACATAAGAGAATGTGAATTCCAACCCACTTGATGGCTCTTTATCACCGCCATGCTCCTTCTTTCCCCCAAATACTTAAGCAGGAGGAAGGACAATTCCTGCAAGATCTCTTTTCCCACTGCAGCACTGTCTATTTTATCATCAAACACAATGACTAAGTTGGTAATTTTCTGAGCTGCCTGGCTAAGTAGAATTTTTGCTAGGAGTGAAACCTGCTTGTTTCATTGTAGAAACCTGCAATATCCGTAGGGTCAGATTAAGATCTTTAAAATGAAATTATATATTTTAGAATTTAAAAAGCTTTGGTTTTTGAAATAATGCATAGGTATGTGTTGAAATTGAGATGACTTCTTCATATTATTTTTTATTGAGGTACATCAGCTAAGTTTGTTGCAGCATACATTTCTCTTCTTTGGCCCTGAGGCACTGGTGCCTTCTGTATGACTTTAGCCTATCTACTGTGTAAGCCAACAATGCAAGTTTTCCTACTAACTATATGGTTTCATTTATTTTGTTTGTTCTACTTTCCTTCTGCTTCAGTAATGATTCTTTTGGAAATCATACCTTAGAGTGTCCCTAAACTATTCAATTTGACCAGCATGGCCATTAAGTTGGTTCCAAAATCAACAATCTGACAACAAAAAGCTCAGAGTAGAAATGCTCACAAATGCTTTTGAATTCTTTCTTAAGAAAGATGTTTCCAAGAAATGTTTCCTGAGGAAAGGATCATACTCTTCCTTTATGCATCATTCATCCATGCATTCATTCAACAAATTAAGTGCTTATTATGTGCTTTACATTGTTAAGAAATAAAGAAGTAGAGAGGAACAAAAACCACTTTTATTCTAAAGGAGTTTTCAATCCAGTCTTTTCTTTAAAATGATGATATTATGGGCCACAGCTCTCATCTAAATACACAGAAAGGAAATTCTATTTTGAAGGAGATGATTGCAGAAGAGCTTTTATCAGCACCTTGTCAAGTGTAGATATTGAGTGTTCTCTCCTGAAAAATATAATTACATTGTAAGCTCTACATACCAAGAGATGTTATTGCTTTCTTTTCAATTTTCCAACAGTGCATGGAAACATGAGTATAGCACCCATGCCCATATTAGGTATTTTGTATTTATGTATTCAAGTACTAATTGTCACAGAGTAATTGTGTCTGTGTCAATGCATTTGTTCTTATATATACTTGTGTGATGTTTACCATCATTTCTTCATAACTAGTTTATTTTATTTTTTTGCCCATGATATATTCACTAAAATAATAATAACTCTGTGTAAGGTTAATGTATAAAAACAGCCAGACATTTTTCTGGATTTCAAATTTATGGTTCATATTTTAGGAGCCAAAGATCTAAATAAGCTGTTTTATATGCAGAATCAGTCTTCAAAACAGAGGAGACATGAATATAATAATGAAAAACTGAGGCTTTTGTCTGTGAATTAGCTAAGAACAGAAAATATGTCTTACTCATATTCCACTCCATAGCTTCCTGCATAGAGCCTGAGCCAGTGAGTGCTCATTAATGTTTTAAAAAGAAGAAAATGGAGATTTCCAAAGTTCAGCTAACTAGTAGGCAACCTGAGGATGTTGTGGTAATCCCCAGGTGAAAGGGGAAAGGAGGCACTTTAGGCATTGGATATCATGTGTAAAGCTTTACAAGAGTGGAAAAGCAAGGTGTATTTAGGGGTAGGGTGGAAGTTCCACGGATCTGGAGAGCTAGATGTGCAAAGAGAGTAGTGAGAGATAAGGCTAAATAATTGGACAAAAAATAAGCAAAATGTTTTTTGATGAGAATGGAAAGATGCACTGGACTGGAGGTCAAATGAAGTCAGGTAGACCAATTTAGGAAGCTATGACAATAATTAATCAAACCCTAACAATTATTTCCTAAACCTGTCATTACTATATGTCAAATGCAAGTCATCTTATTTCTTTTGTGTCACAAGGCTTATTTCTCTTCTCCCTATGTAGTCGTCTTTCCATTCTGATATTCACACTCAATCTTACCTGATATATTAATGTATTTGCTTATATACCTTAGGTAGCTATTGTTATTCCACCTCTTTTCCCTAAATCCCCAAATTATTGCCCAAAGACGAAACAAGGAGAAAATGAGTATGTTGTAGAAGAAGAGGAAAGATTGAAACCTAAGTCTGTCCACATTCTATCACTATGCCATATCGCATTTCTAACCAGGTATAATATTGGTTAACAATATTTTTAAAAATCCAAAGTCTAGGAAACATTCACATTGTTCCATAACTTCCAAAATTACACATTTTATTATTTTCTGGAGCATATAAGTTCTAGATTTTACTTTTGGCTTTCCTTGATGTCATAATTTAATGGAAAATGATAAGAATGCAATAATCTTTTTAAAAAATATATTTTATTGATTATGTCATTACAGTTGTCCCATTTACCCCCTTCATTCCCCTCCACCTTACACAGCCCTCACCCCAAATTCCCCCCTTTAGTTCATGTCCATGTGTCACAAGTTCTTTAGTTCTACATTTTCCCATACTATTCTCACACTCCCCCTGTCTATTTCCTACCTACCATCTGTGCTACTTATTCTCTGTACCTTCTCCCCCCTTCTCCTCCTCCCACTCCCCTGTTGCTAACCCTCCATGTGATCTCCATTTTTGTGGCTCTGTTCCTGGTCTACCTGTCTGCTTAGTTTGCCTTTGTTTTAGGTGTGGTTGTTAATAACTGTGAGTTTGCTGTTCTTTCATTGTTCATCTTTTTAATCTTCTTTTTCTTAGATAAGTCCCTTTAACATTTCATATAATAAGGGCTTGGTGATGATGAACTCCTTGAATTTGGCCTTATCTGAGAAGAGCTTTATCTGTCCTTCCATTCTAAATGAAAGCTTTGCTGGATAGAGCAATCTTGGCTGTAGGTCTTTGGATTTCATGACTTGGAATACTTCTTTCCAGCCGCTTCTTGCCTGTAAGGTCTCTTTTGAGAAGTCTGATGGGAAGTCCTTTGCAGGTGACTGTCCCCTTATCTTTTGCTGCTTCTAGGATTCTCTCCTTCAGTTTGATCTTGGCTAATGTAATTATGATGTGCCTTGGTGTGTTCCTCCTTGGGTCCACCTTCTTTGGACTCTCTGAGCTTCCTGGAAGTCTATTTCCTTTGCCAGATTGGGGAGGCTCTCCTTTATTATTTGTTCAAATAAGTTTTCCACTTGTTGCTCTTCTTCTTCCCCTTCTGGCACGCCTATAATTCAGATGTTGGAACGTTTAAAGATGTCCTGGAGGTTCCTAAGCCTCTCCTCATTTTTTTTTTTAATTCTTGTTTCTTCATTCTTTTCTGTTTCTTTCTTCCTTCTGGTCCACTCCATTGATTTTACTCCCAGTTTTGTTTCCATCACGATTGGTTCCCTGTGCATTTTGCTTCATTTCACTTAGTGTAGCCTTCATTTTTTCATCTAGTTTGTTACTAAAATCAACCAGTTCTGTGAGCATCCTGATCACCAGTATTTTGAACTGTGCATCTGATAGGCTGGCTATCTCTTTGTCGCTTAGAAGTATTGGCTCTGGGACTTTGAGCTGTTCTTCTCCTTGAGCCATAATATTTTGGTCTGTTCCTAGATGTTACATATGAGGGGCAGAGCCTTAGGTGTTCACTGGGGCGGGTTGTGACTAGGGGTGGGGTCAAAGAGGGAGCAATGGCATTTGTTCTGCTCTCTCTCAGATTTTGCCCCCCACCACTGCCACTTCCCACAAGCAACCTGGGCCCTTCTGGTGCTGGTTCGCAGATGGGTTGGCTTGTGTACCTTCTAGGGCCCTGTGGGTCTTTCCAATGAAATCTCTTGTGAGGCTGGGAGCCTCTCCCAGCACCTCAACCCCAGAAAGTTTTCCCAATTGGTGCTTTTAGGCTTTATCTCCCATTGCCAGGGCCCTGGGTTGAGTGGTCTGTCTCACTGACTGTTTTTAAACCTGCCTGGTTTATCTGTGCTCGAATGTGTGTTGTGGTCAGCCAGCCACCTTGCACCCTCACTGGGGCCTCCTGTTGCCACCCCATTCCTGGGATCTTCCAACTGCACCTACTGCTTTTCCCTGCTGTAGCCCCTCTCCACAGGCCAGTGATTTCACCCCTCTTGCTGGTCTGCATGAATGGTTCGTTGTTGTCAGACTTTGGTACAGTTCAATTTTCTGTCTATTTTGGTTGTGTTTTTTGTTTCTAAATCTTTGTTGTCCTTAAGTTTGGTTGTGTGAGGAGGCACAGTATTTCCACCTTTGCCTCCATCTTGGCCGGAAGTCTGTCTGCTCAGAATGCTATAATATTTTATTTAATTTAGTGCTTTGCCTTTTTTTTAACCCAGGAACACTTTGCCTCAGACAGGAGCCCATGAAGTATTCAATACTTACAAGATCTATAGCCCCCTTCTGAGAAAAGTGGCCCCAGAATGCTCTTTTACATTAAAATGCCCACACTCCTGCCAGCTGTGCTACCCAAGCACTACCTTGATAGGGGAGGCCATTTTAATCTGAGATGGCTTCCATGAAGCTGTCTAAGGGTAGTGCTCCATTTTGGATGACTACAGACTAAGTTGGTGGACAAAGAGGAAAAAGTAGTGCTCAGAATATGTACTAACAGATATCAAACTGTATTGCAATGTGACTGTAATCAAAGTAGCCTTGTGCTGGCATAAGAACAGACACACAGACCAATCAAACAGAATAGAGAGCCCAGAAATAATCCAAGTCTCTAGGGTCAATTAGTATCTGACAAAGGGGGTAGCAGCATAAATAGAATAAATATAGCCTCTTCAACAATTTGTATTGGGAAAGCTGGACAGCTACATGCAAAAAAAATGAAACTCAATCACCAACTTACATACATACACAAAAATAAATTCAAAGTAGATAAAACACTTAACTATAAGTTGTGACACCATAAAAGTCCCTCAGGAGAACACATGCAGGAAAACATCAGATATTCCATACAGAGATATTTTCACTGACATGTACCCAAAAGCAAGGTACATAAAGGAATAAACAAATGGAATCTCATCAAAATAAAAAGCTTATGCATGGCTAAAGAAAACAGCATTAAAATGAAAATACAACAAACTTTACGGGAAAACATATTTGCCAATGACACCTCAGACAAGGGTTTGATCTCCAAAATATGTAAAGAACTCACCCAACTCCACTCCAGGAAGACAAATAAAACAATTTAAAAAATGGGGAAAGGACTTGAATGGACACTTCTCCAAGAGTACATAGAAAGGGTCGAGAGACAAATGAAAAGATGCTCAGCATCGTTAGCAATCACAGAGATGCAAATTAAAACCATAATGAGATACCACTTCACACTAGTGAGAATGGCCATCATAAACAAATCAACAAACAAGTGTTGGAGAGGAAGTGGTGAAAAGGGAACCCTAGTATATTGTTGGTGGGATTATGGACTTGTCCAGCCACTATAGAAAATTGTATGGAATTTCCTCAGAAAACCAAAAATGGAACTGCCCCTTGACCCATATTTCCACTGCTGGGATTATATCCTAAGAACACTGGAACACCAGTTCAAAAGAACCTGTGTGCCCCAATGTTCATAGCAGCACAATTTACAATAGCCAAGTGCTGGAAGCAACCTAAGTGCCCATTAGTACGTGATGGATAAAAAAACTGTGGTACATTTACACAATGAAATACTATACAGCAGAAACAAAGGAGCACTTATCCTTTGTGACAGCATGGATGGAACTGGAGAGCATTATGGTAACTGAAATAAGTCAGTCAGTGAAAGAAAAATACCATATGATCTCCCCTTTAAATGGAACCTAATCAATAAAACAAACAAGCAAGCAAAATACAACTAGAGACATTGAAATTAAGAACAAATGCACAGTAACCAGAGAGGAGATAGGAGGGGTTAATGTGGAGGGAAAGGGTAAAAGTTTTCAGGAACAACTACAAAGGACACATGGACAAAACTAAGGGGGGTGGAATTATGGGAGAGAAGTTGTGATCACTGGGGTGGGGGATAGCTAGGGGGGAAATGTAGATAACTGTACTTGAACAATAAAATGAAAAAAAAAGAAAAAAGTATATGTACTAAATATGGTTAGCTATTTTGCCAATTTTCTGTCAGTTATATTTTATATCTCAGGCTAGAATATTACTATGACTGAGAATGATCAGACAGATGGTCATTTTTCCTATCTCATTTTCCTGTGTATAGGTAGAAGAAGCCCATCATTGAAGGAAATCTGTGCTTGTGTATTTCTTGCTATCCTATATCTTTCCATGTGCTGTATATACACCATCACCTCCCTGTGAAGATCACATAGATATCACCTTGCTTCCACAGATAAGTGAATGGTAGCTTAAAGATATTTTTGACCAGTTGCAACTAGAGCTGGGTTTGGATGAGAAGTTTCTATACACAGTATATGGGTCTTAACCTTGGACAGGTAATTTAATCTCTAAATCTCAATTTTTAAATATTTGAAATGGAAATACTAATGGTACTCTGGTCATAGAAATTTTGTTAGGAACAAATTGAAAAACATGCATCAAGTATGGGTAACATTATTTACTGACACCTAGATTCTTAATAAAACCTCATTATTATTTTGGAAGTTATAAGTACATAAATTATCCATTCTCAGACATCTAGTAAGTGATGGAACCAAGATTATTCCTATTATTTATTTTAGTACATCAACATTATCACCACAGTTTCATGGTAAGTCTGTGTTATGAGGGTAGTGAAAAGTACTCATAGTATTTTCATAATATTAAAAGAAACAATCATTCAACTATCCAAAACTCTACAGCAATGAAAGAAATGTGACAAAAGTTACAGAATAACGATATACTACATTAAAAACAGTTAACTAAATCAATCTTTGAAAGAATACTAAGTTATTTAAGAAAAGATTGGGATGTCAATATACATAGCTAACTTCTCAACATAGTGTCTTAGAAAATAAGCTAATAACTCTCAATGTCTCTTTCACTCTGTCTTATCAGAAAAATAATACAGGGTTGTCTAAACTATGGTTTGTCTCAATCTGACATTCTAAAAATAATTTATTAGCATGGTGTATGTTACAAAATTTTGTAGTTACTTTATGTTTCTGTGAAAATAGCATTCAATAGACTCAGTTAAAACTAAGATATGAATAAATAAGATTGTGTGTATTCATCCAATGGAATATTATTTGTCCACACAAAGGAATGAAGTACTGGTACATGTTACAATATAGATAAAACTTGGAAGAGCTTTGCTAAGTAAAATAAACCAGTATAAAAGACCACACACTATATGATTTCATTTACATATGTAAAAAGTAGAAAATAAGCCAATTTACAGACAAAGAGATTAGTGGTTGCTTAGAGCCAGAGGGAGGATGAGGAGTGACTACTAATGAGTATAAGGCTTGATTTCAGAGTGATAAAAATGTTCTAAATTTAAATTGGAATGATAGTAACACTGCTCTAAAACCACTGGTTGTACACTTTAAGGTTACGGATGGTAGGGTGTGTCAGTTATATCTTGATAAAAATATTTTTAAGATTACAGGTAACATTTATATTCATCAGATATTGCCACATAATGTTGCAAAACAATCCATCCCCAATCCCTCTAATTTACAATTAGCATTTATCTTGTTACTAGGAAGGCAGTTTGTCTTCGGTGGTTCTGCTGTAGACTTTATCTTAAATTTAGATCTATGCCACACTTAGCATATCTTGCAGTGCTATTTTGGTGGAAGTGTTTCTTTCAGTCTACTTTTGTTTCAGAAACTTCTTATTTGCCCTTCCATTTTAATTGAGAGCTTTTCTGGATAGAGTAGTCTCATTTGCAGACTCTTGCTTTTCATTACTTGGAATATTTCTTGTCATTTCCTTCTGGCTTGCAGTGCTGCTGTTCAGAAATCAGCTGCTAGCCTTATTGGAGCTCCCTTGTATGTTTCTTCTTGTTTCTCTCTTGCTGCTTTTAAGATTCTCTCTTTGTCTTCAAAACTTGGCATTTTAATTATGATGTGTTTTGGAGTAGGCCTCTTGGGGTTCATCTTGATAGAGATGCTGTGTGCTTCCTGAACTTGTGTGGGGTTTTTTTCCCTTTCAGGTTCAGAAAGTTTTCTGTCATTATTTTCTTAAGCAGAGTTTCTACCCCTTGTTCATTTCATCTCCTTCTAGTATTCCTATGATTCTAATGTTTTTACATTTCATGTTGTCTTGCAGTTCCTTTAAGGTACCTCCATATTTTTTAGTCTTTTTTTTTGCTCTACCTAGGTGTTTCTTTCCATCTTGTCTTCCACCTCACTAATTCAGTCCTCTGCTGCATTCAGCCTCCTTGTTAATATTTCTAGTGTATTTTTTATTTCAGAAACTGTATTCTTAATTTTTCCTGGTTCTTGTTTATAGTGTCTATTTCCTGTTTTATATCGTTGTTGTTCCCACTCAGTTTCTTGAGCATCCTTATCACCATTCTTTCAAATTCTATATTTGATAGTTTGCTAGCTTCCATTTAGCTCTTTTAGTGGGGAGTCTTCCATTCCTTTCAATTGGAGGTTATTCATTTGTCTCCCCATTTTAGGCCACTCTTTTTTGTTTGTCTCTGTGCTTTCTGATGCTCTACTTTGCTAGCTATCTTCATAGGGTGAACTTATGTGGTAGGAGTTCTGTGGGACTCAGTGGTGTGGTTTCTTTGATCTCCTTGGATGCTCTAAGGTTTCCTTTTCTTCCATTTGTGTGGGCTCTCTTGCTGTACTTTAGATTTACCTGTTGGTTGCTCCTCTGTTGGTAGGTTCTCCCCTACAGTAAGTTTACTGGTATTCACAACTCTCATTTTGTCTTGTATGTTGTCTGAGACAGGTAAAAGGCTAAATGGGGTGAGATGGCGGGAGAGTATTCTATGGGACTTATTCAGCAATATTTTCAGTGATATGTCCCTTAGCACAAGGGAAATAAAAGAAAGAATAAATATAAATGACTTCATCAAAACAAAAATGTCTTCATGGCTACAGAAAACATTAGCAAAATAAAATGGTAAACAAATGTATGGGCAAATATATTTGCCAGTGAAAACTCAGAGGAGGGTCTGATGTCCAGTATAGGTGAAGAACTCACACAACTCCACTCCAGGAAGACAAACAATCCAATTAAAACTGGGCAAAGGACCTGAACAGACACTTCTCTGAAGAGGACATACAGAGGGCCCAGAGACATATGAAAGGATGCTCAGCATCACCAGCCATCAGAGAGATGTAAATTAAAAACACAATGAGATACCACTTCACACCAGTCAGAATGGCCATCATAACCAAATCAACAAACAACAAGTGCTTGTGAGATTGTGGAGGAAAGGGAACCTGCGTATACTATTGGTGGAAATGCAAACCGGTGTAGCCACTGTGGAAAAAAATATAGAATTTCCTCAGAAAACTAAAAACAGAACTGCCTTTGGCCTGACAATTTCAGTGCTGGGATTCTATATTAAGAATCCTGAAACACCAGAACCTGTGCACTCCAATGTTCATAGCAGCACAATTTACAATAACCAAGGGTTGGAAGCAACCTAAGTGCCCATCAGTAAGTGATCAGATCAAAAAACTCTGGTATACTTACACAATGGAATTCTACACAACTGAAAGAAGGAAAAAGCTCCTACCCTTTGCAACAGCATGAGTGAATCTGGAAAGCATTATGGTAAGTGAGATAAGCCAGGAAGTGAAAGACAAATACCATATGATCTCGCATTTAAGTGGAAACTAATAAACAAAACAAACAAGCAAGCAAAATATGACCAGAGACATTGAAATAAAGAATGAATGCCCTGGCTGGTGTAGCTCAAGGGATTGAGCACAAGCTGTGAACCAGGGTGTTGCTGGTTCAATTCCCAGTCAGGGCACATGCCTGGGTTGTGGGCCAGTCTCCAATGGGGGCCATGTGGGAGGCAGCCACACATTGATATTTCTTTCCTTCTCATTCTACCTCCCTTCTTCTCTCTCTAAAAATAAATAAAAATAAAATGTTTAAAAAAGAACAAATGGACAGTAACCTAAAGGGATAGAGAGAGAGGGATAACAGGGGAATATAAGGGAATAGTCATCAAGGAACATGTATGAAGGACATATGGTGAAACCAAAGGGGTGTAGGATTGAGTGTGGGAGGAGGGGATGGGTGGGGGAAGAAGATTAGAGAGGGGAAAATGGATACAATTCTACTTGAACAACAACAAAAGAAAATATTTTAGTTCTATGCCATATTTATTATTTTGAGGTCTAGGCTGGACTGTCAGTAGCTATCTGGGGTATGTTTTTTTTTTCCTTTAGAAGTTAGAAGTTCCCACAAGCCCAAATAAAAATAAAAATGATGCTTTTTAAGAGTAAATCTAAAACCAACAGACTGTCACTACCAGTCAGATTTCATTAGCTACAGGAAGTTACTGGCCAAGTCTGGCATTAATGGAGGAGAGGATATATTCTTCTCTCAGAAAAGTAAAGACAAAGGAATAAATATTTGCTTAAAATTAATTGACTCTACCACATTGTTTAACAGTATCTTTGCAATAAAACTCTATATAATCACTGATATATAAGTATACACATACATATATATAATAACATAACATAAATAGTTTAGAGATGTATTTATATGTATAATTACTGCCAATCTGACTGCCTAAAACAATAAGGAAAAGAAATTTCATTAAAACAATAAAAAGGACAATCATATAACTTTGCTTTACTAGTAAAGATGCCACATTGCCAAAAACTTATCTAGAAAACGTTCTCCCATCATTGAAATATTGTTCAGTCGCACTATGGATCAACATCAGCTAAAATATCAGAATAGAGCCAACACACTTTGTAGTGTTGCAGGTGGTGCTTAGAATTAGAGCTTTTTAGAGTTCTCCACAGTGGTGGGATCCTAAGCCCTAGCAGAGGGGTAGGTGGCATGTGGGGGCTGGCTTAGCCGGGAGCCAGACAGGATATTATCCAGATTTACAAAACTGAAAGTGCAGCACCACACTGATTTTAAAGCCATTCTGTGAAGTCAGCAGAAGCCAGAGCTTCTAGCCAATCTCTATTTTCTCAGACTAAATGGGTAATTCAAATCCAAGTTTTTTCTCAACTTCATAATTAATATCCATTATTAACCAAGAGACCTCCATATTTCCCTTACAAACATGTCTGTTTATGTCAGAAACAATCCAGAGCTCAAAAGCTCAGAGGTTTTGGTCTTCCAGATTAGCTTAAATGTGGCATAGCCATAAACATGGTATTGAGGAAGCTGTAACTGCTGAATCCCAAACCTCCCTGATGAGGGGCTGATTCAGCTAAGGACAACTCTACTTCAATGGCAAAGTTTCCTGCTTTCAGCAGCACAGAATTTCCACAGATGTCCTTAAAGCTAGCAAGTCCACAAACTACAAAAAAACCCTCTCTTCAGCTATGTCTCATTATATAGGATATAGATTTTTGACCAGTTTGCTGTCCAAATGCTAAGTGGTGATAAATTTTCCAAGCCTACAACTGGATGGCTTACAAAATAAGGAACTGTCTTTTATGCTTTAACACTGTGGTAGAAATACATCTCTCTTTGCCTCTACTGAGTCCCTAGAGGACAGTCATCTACATAAAATTATATACAATTGGGCACAATCAGTGGATTCATTCAGGAGAGACCCAGCTCTGATCTTGGCAAGCTCCCTAGTGACTCCGGAAACATAAAGGAGGTGGTCATGGCAGGTCAGAGTTTATTGTGTTAACACAGTTTGAAGGGATTGACATTGGAGCTGACAGCAAGGTGGTTAACTTATGGGGAAAGGACTTCATCCATGGAAGCCTGCATGTCTGGAATGCAGAGAACCTACTTGAATAGTTTCTTACACTGAAAGTAAAGAACAACAAAAAAAAATTCCTTGACTTTGCCAGCAACTTTTCTTTCCTTAAATAAACAGTGTAAGCTGTTCAGAAATCCTATTCTGTTCTTTACATGAATACACTAAGGAAAATATTGTGAATTCTAATAAAATCAAACAGTAAGATACTTGAGCTTTTACAAAACAGCATTACTTAATAAGATTGAATGTTTATACAATTCACTGCACACCTAGGCAATTTAGACTACTAATATATGGTACTGGCAGGTTATGTTCAGAAACAAAGATACCTTGTGTGGCACCCCTGACCTTTGTGAGAAACACTATTATATGGAAAGACACCAATAACATAACAAGAAACCATTATGTTTTTTTTAAAAAAATTGAAAGAAGTACAGTTTGTACACTGAAATAAATGATTAACATATAACTTCAGAAAAATTTATAAATCAAAGTTGTCACCTATATATACCTCCCACAAAAAGTTGAAAGATGATGTTCATGAAGGTAAATTAAAATTCTAGACTGTAGATGTCTCAGATTGAAATTTTTCTTTCATTTTTAATCATAAATTGGAAATATAAAAAAGAATACACAAAAAACTTCTGCTCTGTGAAAGACAATATCAAGAGAATGAGAAAATAAATCACAGATTTCAAGGAAATATTTGCAAAAGTCACCTCTGATTAAGGACTATTACTCAAAATATTATACAAAGAGGTCTTAAAAGTCAACAACAACCCAACTAGAAAATGGGAAAACAAACCTGTAAAAGCATATCATCAAAGAAAATGTACACATGGCAAATAAGCATGTGAAAGATTTTCAACATCATATGTCATTATGAAATTGAAAATTAAAACAATGATAAGATACTACTACACAACTATTAAAATGACCAAAACCCAAACCACTGACATCAAATGCTAGGGAGGACGTTGGGTAGCCAGAAAGTCACTTATTGCTCGTGGTAATGCAAGATGATGTAGACACTTTGGAAGACATTTTGGCAGTTTCTTACAAAACTTCATATATTTTTACCATATGATCCAGAAATCACTTTCCTTGGTATTTATCCAAAGGATTTCAAAATTTATGTCCACATGAAACCTGCACAAAATGTTTATAGTGGCTTTACTCATGATTGCCACAACTTGGAAACAATCAAAATGTCTCTCAATAAGTGAGCAGATAAACTGTTACATCTAGACAATGGAATATTATTCAGCACTAAAATAAATGAACTATCAAGCCATGAGAAGACATGGGGAAAACTTAAATACATATTACTAAGTAAAAGAAGCCAATTTGCAAAGGTTAGATACTGTATGAGTCCTACTTTATGACATCTGGGAGAAAGTGATACTCTGTTGACAGTAAGATTAGTGATTTCCAGGAGTTAGAAGAGACGAGTGAATAGTTAAAACACAAAGGATTGTTAATGTAGTGAAACTATTTCACACGATAATATGGTGGAGGACACATATCATACAAAATTGTCAAAACCCACCAAATATACAAAATCATGAGTGAACTCTCATGTAACTATGGACTCTAGGTGAAAATAAAGTGTCAGTGTTGGTTTGATTGTAACAAATGTATCATTGTCGTTCAGCATGTTGTTAGTGAGGGAGATTGTACATGTGTGGGGTCATGGGTATATGGGAACCATCCAGTCTTTCTACTCAATTTTGCTATGAACCTAAAACTGTTCTAAAAATAAAGTGTATTAATTAAATGTATACATACACACATGCATGCACTAGTACACAAACATATAACAATTAATCCAGCCCAATTACTCATTCCCTAGCTTACAAAATAAAAAAAATAAATAATGTGAAAAACCAAAAGTTCTTTTTTATACTCCTTCCCAGACCCATTCCCCCAAATCCCATCCTTCTCCTTGAGGTAAATATTATAATAATTTTTGTTTTAATTCCAATA
Source organism: Sturnira hondurensis (assembly GCF_014824575.4). Lineage (NCBI taxonomy): Eukaryota > Metazoa > Chordata > Mammalia > Chiroptera > Phyllostomidae > Sturnira > Sturnira hondurensis. The sequence goes on from NW_028095857.1 coordinate 405,343, forward strand.
CCTTTCTTCACCTCATTTGTTTGTATCCCTTATTAATATATTGTTTGATTTTGAATGCTTTAAAATTTTATATAAATGGAATCACGCAGTAGGTATGATGTTTTTCTATGAAAGTTGTTTTTGTTTTGTTTTATTTTGTATTTTTATTAAAAACTTAATTTATTTATTTTCAGAGAGAGGGGAAGAGAGGGAGAAAGAGAGGAAGAAAAGCATGAATACGTGGTTGCCTCTCAAGTGTTCCCCACTAGTAACCTGTCCCGCAACCCAGGCATGTGTTCTGACCAGAAATCGAACCAGGAACCCTTTGGTTCACAGCCCGCCCTCAATCCATTGAACCACACCAGCCAGGGGCTGGAGATTTTTGTTTGTTTGTTTTTTGTTTGTTTGAATTTTTTTTGCTTGAGCTTATAGTAATATAATTATTCCATGTTTGTACCTATAGCAGTGGACCATTCTTTTTATAGCTGTATAATATTTCATTCCGTAAAATGATATGCTCCTTGTCATTTTCTCCTCTCATATGCTCTTGTTTTTGGACATTTAGTTGTTACCCATTTCTCCTTTTCCTTCTACTTTTTTTCTGTTAATTTAAATGTTCTTTACATTTCTTATAAACAGGTATCAGAAATTTCTCTATGGAGAAGTCAATAAGGTAGAAGTATAGAAGCCTATCATATATATATATATTTTTAACTTTGGCAAATTGTGCTATTTTTTAAAATTATTGTAACACTTTATATTCCTATCAGCAGTGTATAGAAGCTCTGGTTGCTTCATAACCTTGATAATATCAGATGTCTTTATTTTCATTACCAATTTAATGGGTTTAAATTTATATCAAATTTATTGTGCATCTCCATGATTACTAATGAGGTTACTCTCGAATTTTTCATATAATTATTGGTCATTTGTGTTCCCCTTCTTTGAAATCCTTGTTTAGTTTGTTTCCTTATTTTTCATTAAATTGTTTATCATTTCCTTATTGTGCCTTCTCCCAATTTGTGACTTTTCACTTAACTTTCATCATACTGTCTAACTTTTTATGTAGTCAAATTTATCACTTTTGACATTTTCTTTTTTAAAGATTTTATTTATTTATTTTTGGACAGAGGGGAGGGGAAGGAGAAAGAGAGGGAGAGAGACATCAATGTGTGGTTGCCTCCCATGTACCTTCTACTGGGGACCTGGCCTGCATCACAGTCCTGTGCCCTGACTGGGAATCAAACTGGTGACCCTTTGGTTCACAGGCCTTTCGCTCAATTCACTAAGCTACACCAGCCAGAGCCATTTTTGTCATTTTATTTATTGATATTTTATTTAAGAAATTCTTCCATATAACAAGGTCATAAAATATTTTTCTATCCCCCTATTAAAGTTTTTAAATTTTGCTTTTTATGTTTTTAATCAATCTAAAACTGATTTTATGCAAGGATATAGCTTATGTTTTCCTATATGGGTAGTCAATTATGTAAGAATACTTTATTGGATATTTCATACTTTACAAATTGATCCATAATACCAGCCTTATCAATCATTTCCATGTATATGATTATCTGTTCCTGGAAAATGTTTACTACTTTATAAAACTATTTCTCTATCCCTAAACAAAGACTTAACTATCCTATTGACAATAACTTTACTATAATCTTTATATCCGTTAGTACAAGACTTCCACAACTGTGGGGGTGACTTTGCCTGCAAATCCCCTTGTCCACCATGTATGAAAGTAACACTACCAAGACATAATCTGCTTGAGGAAGAGAGGTGGCCAATTTCTCAGAGGAAAAAAGCCAGGAGCCCCATCCTCAAGGGGCTTTTATTGAGTTGTAATACACAGAAATACAGGTGGTAAGGATCAAACAGATAACATTTCAAAGAAATCTGAGGGCGTAGTCTGAGTCAGTGTCTGTCAGAAAGGGGGTTGCAGAAACTTTGAGAGCCATACTCATTTTCTGCTCGGACCCCTAACATATGATTGAAAGCACTCTTAGGAAAGCAGGCTTCACAAGACTTTTAGGAATTCTCTCTTATGCCCGATTACCCCGGATCCCTCTATAGCCAGGGAAGAGGCTGCACTGCCTCCCACATCACAGGTTTTCAGGCTTAAGTGGATTAGAGCCAGGAAGCACTTCTTCCAGAGGACTTGGGGACTCGGGCTATGTAAGAATAGCTGGGGGGCAAGGGTCCATCACTCCCTTTTTGTTGCAACCCCCCAAGTGCTTCCTTGAGGGCCTCCCAAGTGATTGTATCTGCCTTAGGTTGCCCCTGCTCTGCAGGGTCTAACCCATCTCTGACTAACTGACCAAGTGTTGGGAGCAGGGAATGAAGCAGAGGCAGCACTGCTGCCAGGGAGATAAGCTTCGTCTCCTTGTGGCTCGCATTCCGGAGGTCACTCACTCAGCCTTAACCATGGGAGGTAGTTACAACTCCTGAAACCAGGCAGAGAGGTTCCCAGCACACAACTCCTTTTCTTTTCCATGGGTTGTTTTGGCTGTGGCTGCATTTTTTCTCTACATATAAATCTGCCTTAGTGGAGGTTTTTCAGAGATGCAGAGACACAGAACCAATAGTATATAGATAGACGATAAATATACACATATACAAATATACTGTGTATCTAAATAAATATATTATTAAGAATTGGCTCACATTATTTATAGAGTTTGAGAAGTCCCACAATCTTCCATTTGCAAGCTGGAAACCCAGAAATATCAGGGTGGTAATTTCAGTTCAAGTCTGAAGGCCTAAGTACCAGAAAACCAGTGGTGTTTATCCCAGTCTGGGGGCAGAAGAAGACTGATGTGTCAGCTCAAGAAGTCGTGAAAATATTGATAATTCTGTCCTCCACCTTTGTGTTCTATTTAAACAGATCCTCGAAGGACTGGATGATGCCCATTATACTGGGGACAGTAATCCGCTTTACTCAGTCTACCGACTCAGGCGCTAATCTTTCCCAACAACACTCTCACAGACACACCAGAAATAATGTTTAACAAAATATTTGAGCACTCTGTGGCCCTGTTAAGTTGACACATAAAATTAATCATCATGGAGTCTTAGAATCAAATCTTCAAATTAGGAAATTTTACATTGTTTGACAGAATGGATAGACCTGGGGATTACTATGTTAAGTATTATAAAATAAGCCAATTAGAGAAAGCAAATACCATATGATCTCACTTGTGTGTGGAATCTAATGAACAAAACAAACTGATAAAATAGAAACAGATATACACACAGGGCACAGACTAACAGCTGTCAGAAGGGAAGGGGATGAGTGACTGGATTAAAGAAGGTAAAAGGGTTAGCCAAAGAACATATATGCATCACCCATAGACACAGATAACAGTGTGGTGATGGCCAGAGGGAAGGGGGAGCAGGGGCTGGGTGGAGATGGGCTAAGGGGAGGAAATGGGGGTATCTGTAATAATGTAAACAATAAAAATGAAGTTAAAAACCCCCAAATTACAAAATTCTCAAATTACATACACACAAACACTCCTTTGATTTTTTTAAAATATTTTATTTATTTATCTTTAGAGGGGAAGGGAAGGACAGAGGAAGAGAAACATCAATGTATGGTTGCCTCTTGTGCATCCCCTGCTGGGAATTGGCCTCTGCGAGGAACTGGCCTGCAACCCAGACATGTGCCTTTACTGGGAATCAAACCGTGATCGTCTGGTTCGCAGGCCCGCGCTCAATCCACTGAGCTACACCAGCCAAGGTGTGTTTTTTTTTAACACTCCTTTGAATTTTGATTGAAATTGCAGGTGGGACAAAAGCAGGTTTACAGTTATGAGTATGTGAAATAGAGTTTATTCTTGATTTTTTATTAATTATTGTATTACTTTCCATAGAAACAACTGTAAACCTACTTTTGCCCAACCCTCTAGATAATATTAAGATTTTCTACACATATCCATTTTTTAGAATTTTAATGCCTTCTAATTTCTAATTTACTCAAATAATGATAAAATAGTATAATGCGCATGATACCTGTTCTATGAAATTTAGGACTTGTTTTTATGACCTAGTACATGGTCATTTTTTGTTACTTTTCATGTGTGATTGAAAATAATGTGTATTATACAATCGCTGAGTCAATTACATCAAGATTGTTAATTATGCTATTCAAATACACACATTGATTTTCTTTTTTGTCAGCTTAGATACACTGGCTTTCATTCGGTTAATAGTTGTCTAATATATCTTTTCTTATTTATTAATTTTAGCCTTCCTGTGTCATTATGTTTTTCATATGTCTTTCTAAATAGCATACAGCTATGTTTTATTTTTTAAGCAGCTAGACAGTTTTTTACTAGATCTTTTAATCCACTTAAATTTACCATGATCACAGGTATAATTAAGACTTATTTCTACTACCTTTGTTACAGGTTTCTAATTATCCCGCCTTTTCTATTGGTATTTTCTTTATTGTCTTATTTTGTATTGATTGTGACCTTTTGGATGCGCTTCATATTTTTCCAAAATGTTAGCAAAATTCAATGTAAATTAACTTCTTCATCCACCTCCACACAATGCAAAGACTTTAGAACATTTAACTTATATAACCACCTTCAAAATGCTGTTATATATATAGATTTTAGATCTACTTTCATGTTGCTAACCAACATAAATTGAACATTTTTATTAGTGCTCATGCGCTCAATGTCTGTTTAGATATGCCCACAAATTCCCGATTTCTTGACTCATTCTTATCAGCACCTCACTACCTCTTTCTGAGGAGATGTTCCTTTGGCCTGAAGTAAAACCTTCAGAATCTCCTCTGATGGAGCTCTGCTGCTGGTAAAATGTCTCAGTTTTGGTGTTCTGAAAACATCCATTATATGGTCTCATTTCTTTGTCATGCTTTTAGTTTCATATCCCTCTCCAAAACATAAATATTGTGAGTATTTTATAGCTTATATTTGATCATTCTAATCACTGCAGTCTGGATTAGGTTGTAATCTACGTAACAGTAAAGCAGTCTGCTGCTTATTGTTTTTGATAAACAGATGGATAAATGAAATAAGTGAGTGGAGAAGGAGGTCACATTATATTGCTTACAGGCATGAATTTAGATCTGTTAACCTTGTTAATCCTATTAATCTTGACTCTCAGAACTAAGCACAACCACCTAGCCAGTGTCAGGACATGCTGAACTGCAAAAGAACTCATGTATCAGGAGAATGAGCCTTTGGATGAGCAGAACAAAAGACCTGCTTTCTGAAAGCAAGTCATTTCCACGAGGAAGAGGGGGTTGCTGAGTTAAGTGTGTAAATTTTTCACCATATATTTCAATCAGAGAAATGACTCAATTAACCTTTCTCTCCAGTTAAGTAGAAATACAGGAATATAAAGATACCAGGAGTGTAATTCCAGTGAAGATCTCTTAACCTAGAAATAAACATTTGCAGTGGGAAGACAGGTTGACTCTAGAAGTATTTTGTGTTTGTACTAGTTTGATTGGGCTGCTGTACCAAACTACCAAAAAACTTGGTGGCTTAAACAACAATGACTATTGCCTGACCAGTGTGGATTAGTTGGTTGGGCATTGTCCTGAAAAGTGAAAGGTGGATGGTTTGATTCCTGGTCAGGGCACATGCTTAAGTTGTGGGTTTGGTCTCCAGTCAGGGCGTGTACAAGAGGCAACCAAATATCTCACATCGACTTTTCTCTCCCTCTAATTCTCCCTCAGCCCCCCTTTCTCTAAAAATAAATTTTAAAAAAATTTCAAGAAAACAGTAACTATAATCATACAATTCTGGAAGTCGGAATTCCAAAATCAAGATGGCTGCCAAGTTGATTTGTTCTGAGAGCCATGAGGGGAAATATGTCTCATGAGTCTCTCCAAGATTCTGGTGGTTCACTGGCAATGTTTGGCACTCCTTGTAGATGGCACTGTCCCTGTGTTTTGTCTCTCTCTATTCACATGAAGTTTTTTATTTATAAAGACCCCACTTTTATTGGATTAGGGCCCTACTCCACTTCAGTATGACCTCATTTTAGTTCATTACATCTGCAATGACCAGGTTTCTAAATAAAGTAATATTCTGAAGAACTGAGAGTTAGGGTTTAAGCAAATGAATGTGGGGGGTTGAAGACAATTCAACTCAAAAAGTGCCCTTACATGCTTTGTAGGTTTTGTCTATAAGTGTATACTCCTTGAAACTTCATCTGTGGAAATACTTCAATGCCTGGATTGATGATAGATTTCTCCAGAGAGGGGTTGACCTTCATCTTGCCAAGTGCCTGGAGTACATCCAACCTGCAACTATTATATAATAAATTTCCTCTGGGAGGTTTTTCAGTCTGCATATGCAGTATTAATTCAGACTCTAAACCTGCACAACGTCCAGCTTTGGTTTAAAAATTCTAAAACTTGTTTTTCTGTTCAACCCTGTGCTGAGTTGAAGATAGTCAACTTTCCTTTCTGTTCTTTTCTGTGGGGTGGAGTTTTTTTTAAACTCACTCTTACAATGACGGTCTTAAACTATAACAATGATATTTAACATTTTTGCCAGGGTCTCCTACAAATTTCTCCTCCCTCCATGGGTATTAGCCTTTATATCCAAGCCTCTGAACCAAGTGGTCTTAAACACTGATGCTCAAGGTCACCAGGATTTCCACATGTGTCCAGGGTGAAAGCTAGTTTTTGTACTTTTACTTGGGGTTTTTAAGCGTTTTTCTTTTTTTTCCCCAATTTTTTTTATTTAATTATTTTTCAAGTACAATTTTCTGTCTATTACTCTCAATTTTCTATCTATTACTTTCCACCCTTCTCAGTTGTCCATGTATCCTTTATATAGGTTCCGCTAAATCCCTCCCGTATTTCCCCTGAAATTCCCTCCCCTCTCCCCTCTGGTCACTGTCCCCCTGTTCTCTATTTCAGTGTCGTTGGTTATATTTTGCTTGCTTGTTTGTATTGTTGTTTAGCTTCCTGTTAAAGGTGAGATCATATGGTATTTGTCCTTCAACACCTGGCTTATTTCACTCAGCATAATGCTTTCCACTTCCATCCATGTTGTTGCAAAAGGTAGGAGCTCCTTCTTTCTTTCTGCAGCATAAAATTCCATTGTGTATATGTACCAGAGTTTTTTGATCCATTCATTTACTGATGGGCACCTATGTTGCTTCCAAATCTTTGCTATTGTAAATTGTGCTGCTATGAACATTGGGGTGCATAGGTTCTTTGGGATTGGTGTTTTAGGGTTCTTAGGATACAATGCCAGCAGTGGAATTGCTGGGTCAAAAGACAAGTCCAATTTTAGTTTTCTGAGAAAATTCCATACTGTTTTCCATAATGGTTGTACCAGTCTGCAATCCCACCAACAGTGGACCAGAGTCCCCTTTTCCCCACACCCTCTCCAACATTTGTTGTTTATTGCTTTGTTTATGATAGCCATTCTCACCGGTGTAAAGTGGTATCTCATTGTGGTTTTAATTTGCATCTCTCTGATAGC
>NW_028095857.1:412895-513272 GCF_014824575.4 Sturnira hondurensis
AAAAAAAAAAACAGAAAAAGAAAGAAAAATCCCACCCTTTTTAAGTAATTATTTTCTTTTCATTTTTTATGCTGATACTTCCATGAACAGCTGCATTGGTCATGAACTACTTGCGTTTTTTGATACTTACAATGATTTCTAAAAGGAAAGAAACTGCTTGTGGGAACTCTAATCTTTCCGTTATATAAATAATTAAGCTCTTTCATTTTCAATAGGAAAATATTTGGGGAATGTAGGAAAACCATCAAATGGCAAAGAAGAAGAAAGGAGAAGGGGAAAAGATTAAATATATACAGTCCCTGGATATTGAAATTTGAGTTAGTGTTGCATACTGAAAAGTTCAAAGAAACTTTGAAAAATCAACATGTGCAAGATTTCTCCTCTGTCCTTTGTTGCAAATTTTCAGCATAATTGGTTGCATTAAAACTCTTAGATGCATAGATATGCAACCACAGACATACACACAGGTATACACATTCTGTAAATACACATAAGAGAATGTGAATTCCAACCCACTTGATGGCTCTTTATCACCGCCATGCTCCTTCTTTCCCCCAAATACTTAAGCAGGAGGAAGGACAATTCCTGCAAGATCTCTTTTCCCACTGCAGCACTGTCTATTTTATCATCAAACACAATGACTAAGTTGGTAATTTTCTGAGCTGCCTGGCTAAGTAGAATTTTTGCTAGGAGTGAAACCTGCTTGTTTCATTGTAGAAACCTGCAATATCCGTAGGGTCAGATTAAGATCTTTAAAATGAAATTATATATTTTAGAATTTAAAAAGCTTTGGTTTTTGAAATAATGCATAGGTATGTGTTGAAATTGAGATGACTTCTTCATATTATTTTTTATTGAGGTACATCAGCTAAGTTTGTTGCAGCATACATTTCTCTTCTTTGGCCCTGAGGCACTGGTGCCTTCTGTATGACTTTAGCCTATCTACTGTGTAAGCCAACAATGCAAGTTTTCCTACTAACTATATGGTTTCATTTATTTTGTTTGTTCTACTTTCCTTCTGCTTCAGTAATGATTCTTTTGGAAATCATACCTTAGAGTGTCCCTAAACTATTCAATTTGACCAGCATGGCCATTAAGTTGGTTCCAAAATCAACAATCTGACAACAAAAAGCTCAGAGTAGAAATGCTCACAAATGCTTTTGAATTCTTTCTTAAGAAAGATGTTTCCAAGAAATGTTTCCTGAGGAAAGGATCATACTCTTCCTTTATGCATCATTCATCCATGCATTCATTCAACAAATTAAGTGCTTATTATGTGCTTTACATTGTTAAGAAATAAAGAAGTAGAGAGGAACAAAAACCACTTTTATTCTAAAGGAGTTTTCAATCCAGTCTTTTCTTTAAAATGATGATATTATGGGCCACAGCTCTCATCTAAATACACAGAAAGGAAATTCTATTTTGAAGGAGATGATTGCAGAAGAGCTTTTATCAGCACCTTGTCAAGTGTAGATATTGAGTGTTCTCTCCTGAAAAATATAATTACATTGTAAGCTCTACATACCAAGAGATGTTATTGCTTTCTTTTCAATTTTCCAACAGTGCATGGAAACATGAGTATAGCACCCATGCCCATATTAGGTATTTTGTATTTATGTATTCAAGTACTAATTGTCACAGAGTAATTGTGTCTGTGTCAATGCATTTGTTCTTATATATACTTGTGTGATGTTTACCATCATTTCTTCATAACTAGTTTATTTTATTTTTTTGCCCATGATATATTCACTAAAATAATAATAACTCTGTGTAAGGTTAATGTATAAAAACAGCCAGACATTTTTCTGGATTTCAAATTTATGGTTCATATTTTAGGAGCCAAAGATCTAAATAAGCTGTTTTATATGCAGAATCAGTCTTCAAAACAGAGGAGACATGAATATAATAATGAAAAACTGAGGCTTTTGTCTGTGAATTAGCTAAGAACAGAAAATATGTCTTACTCATATTCCACTCCATAGCTTCCTGCATAGAGCCTGAGCCAGTGAGTGCTCATTAATGTTTTAAAAAGAAGAAAATGGAGATTTCCAAAGTTCAGCTAACTAGTAGGCAACCTGAGGATGTTGTGGTAATCCCCAGGTGAAAGGGGAAAGGAGGCACTTTAGGCATTGGATATCATGTGTAAAGCTTTACAAGAGTGGAAAAGCAAGGTGTATTTAGGGGTAGGGTGGAAGTTCCACGGATCTGGAGAGCTAGATGTGCAAAGAGAGTAGTGAGAGATAAGGCTAAATAATTGGACAAAAAATAAGCAAAATGTTTTTTGATGAGAATGGAAAGATGCACTGGACTGGAGGTCAAATGAAGTCAGGTAGACCAATTTAGGAAGCTATGACAATAATTAATCAAACCCTAACAATTATTTCCTAAACCTGTCATTACTATATGTCAAATGCAAGTCATCTTATTTCTTTTGTGTCACAAGGCTTATTTCTCTTCTCCCTATGTAGTCGTCTTTCCATTCTGATATTCACACTCAATCTTACCTGATATATTAATGTATTTGCTTATATACCTTAGGTAGCTATTGTTATTCCACCTCTTTTCCCTAAATCCCCAAATTATTGCCCAAAGACGAAACAAGGAGAAAATGAGTATGTTGTAGAAGAAGAGGAAAGATTGAAACCTAAGTCTGTCCACATTCTATCACTATGCCATATCGCATTTCTAACCAGGTATAATATTGGTTAACAATATTTTTAAAAATCCAAAGTCTAGGAAACATTCACATTGTTCCATAACTTCCAAAATTACACATTTTATTATTTTCTGGAGCATATAAGTTCTAGATTTTACTTTTGGCTTTCCTTGATGTCATAATTTAATGGAAAATGATAAGAATGCAATAATCTTTTTAAAAAATATATTTTATTGATTATGTCATTACAGTTGTCCCATTTACCCCCTTCATTCCCCTCCACCTTACACAGCCCTCACCCCAAATTCCCCCCTTTAGTTCATGTCCATGTGTCACAAGTTCTTTAGTTCTACATTTTCCCATACTATTCTCACACTCCCCCTGTCTATTTCCTACCTACCATCTGTGCTACTTATTCTCTGTACCTTCTCCCCCCTTCTCCTCCTCCCACTCCCCTGTTGCTAACCCTCCATGTGATCTCCATTTTTGTGGCTCTGTTCCTGGTCTACCTGTCTGCTTAGTTTGCCTTTGTTTTAGGTGTGGTTGTTAATAACTGTGAGTTTGCTGTTCTTTCATTGTTCATCTTTTTAATCTTCTTTTTCTTAGATAAGTCCCTTTAACATTTCATATAATAAGGGCTTGGTGATGATGAACTCCTTGAATTTGGCCTTATCTGAGAAGAGCTTTATCTGTCCTTCCATTCTAAATGAAAGCTTTGCTGGATAGAGCAATCTTGGCTGTAGGTCTTTGGATTTCATGACTTGGAATACTTCTTTCCAGCCGCTTCTTGCCTGTAAGGTCTCTTTTGAGAAGTCTGATGGGAAGTCCTTTGCAGGTGACTGTCCCCTTATCTTTTGCTGCTTCTAGGATTCTCTCCTTCAGTTTGATCTTGGCTAATGTAATTATGATGTGCCTTGGTGTGTTCCTCCTTGGGTCCACCTTCTTTGGACTCTCTGAGCTTCCTGGAAGTCTATTTCCTTTGCCAGATTGGGGAGGCTCTCCTTTATTATTTGTTCAAATAAGTTTTCCACTTGTTGCTCTTCTTCTTCCCCTTCTGGCATGCCTATAATTCAGATGTTGGAACGTTTAAAGATGTCCTGGAGGTTCCTAAGCCTCTCCTCATTTTTTTTTTAATTCTTGTTTCTTCATTCTTTTCTGTTTCTTTCTTCCTTCTGGTCCACTCCATTGATTTTACTCCCAGTTTTGTTTCCATCACGATTGGTTCCCTGTGCATTTTGCTTCATTTCACTTAGTGTAGCCTTCATTTTTTCATCTAGTTTGTTACTAAAATCAACCAGTTCTGTGAGCATCCTGATCACCAGTATTTTGAACTGTGCATCTGATAGGCTGGCTATCTCTTTGTCGCTTAGAAGTATTGGCTCTGGGACTTTGAGCTGTTCTTCTCCTTGAGCCATAATATTTTGGTCTGTTCCTAGATGTTACATATGAGGGGCAGAGCCTTAGGTGTTCACTGGGGCGGGTTGTGACTAGGGGTGGGGTCAAAGAGGGAGCAATGGCATTTGTTCTGCTCTCTCTCAGATTTTGCCCCCCACCACTGCCACTTCCCACAAGCAACCTGGGCCCTTCTGGTGCTGGTTCGCAGATGGGTTGGCTTGTGTACCTTCTAGGGCCCTGTGGGTCTTTCCAATGAAATCTCTTGTGAGGCTGGGAGCCTCTCCCAGCACCTAAACCCCAGAAAGTTTTCCCAATTGGTGCTTTTAGGCTTTATCTCCCATTGCCAGGGCCCTGGGTTGAGTGGTCTGTCTCACTGACTGTTTTTAAACCTGCCTGGTTTATCTGTGCTCGAATGTGTGTTGTGGTCAGCCAGCCACCTTGCACCCTCACTGGGGCCTCCTGTTGCCACCCCATTCCTGGGATCTTCCAACTGCACCTACTGCTTTTCCCTGCTGTAGCCCCTCTCCACAGGCCAGTGATTTCACCCCTCTTGCTGGTCTGCATGAATGGTTCGTTGTTGTCAGACTTTGGTACAGTTCAATTTTCTGTCTATTTTGGTTGTGTTTTTTGTTTCTAAATCTTTGTTGTCCTTAAATTTGGTTGTGTGAGGAGGTACAGTATTTCCACCTATGCCATCATCTTGGCTGGAATATATTTTACTATATTTCTTAGAGGAAATTGTTTGTCCATAGTACAGATTGGAAATAGTGTGCCTAATCCCAGTGACTGCTATGCAGCTAGTACTATCAAGAAGGGAAAGGAAGGAAGTTTAAACAAAGAAGAAAGGAAGAAGAAAGGAAGTAATATAAGAAGCAAGGAAGATACATACATGTGTATTATGGGATACACATCCTGAGGATGAGAACCTGACCACCAAGTTTGACAGCTCCCACTGTTTTTGAAGAGATTATCTGATCAGAAAGGATTATGTATACTGAAGTTTTGAAGAATGTTTACCCATTTCTAGTTCACATCTCTTACCTGTGGTCTTAAAAGAAACAGTTGGTGAAATACAGTCTAGAACAATGTAGAGAACCAGTTCTCTGTAAGTATTAGGCACTTGTACACACTGAAAAGTAGAGGCACTGTCTTTATCTTGGACTATCTTTTTAAGGATATGTGTATGGTGAACAGCCCTGATAGGTGAAGAAAGTGTTTTCTGCTGGAATAGAGGGAAGGTTTGCTTCTATACATATAGTAAAATAATGTCTCCTTCCAGGAAAGTGATCATGCATGCTCACTGCATAGTATTAACTGTAGTTTAAGCTCGAAGTGCCTTTCCTGTAATGCAACCTATTGCCTATGCAAATCTCACCTGGCCCTCTTTATATGCCCTTGCAAATTGGGGCTCAGGGAACTCAAACTAATACTGATACTCTGGGTACTGCTCTCACAATAAATAATAAATTGTCTTTTGCCTCAGACCAAGGAGTCTCAAATCTTCTCCTAGAATAACTTGTTAGGTTGAAAGTAGGGTAAAACCTCAGACCTTTCAGTTCCTGACAAGCAATAGAATGTCGGATCTAAAAGGGACATCAGAGATATTAAGTCTAATGCCTTGTTTTTATGAATGAGGAAACATAGACCCAGAATTTAATTTAGGATCCCAAGATCAAAATGGTGATTATCCACAGAACCAGAACTATAGGTAATTAAAATGAACCTAGTAGGCAAACAACTTTAACTATGAATTTGTTGGCAATTTTATTTTAGGTCAGCAGTGCTCCTTCCACATTGTCTCAGATTTCTCCTGTATTTGTGTGTTCCTTCCCATGTATACTTTGTTCCCATATACCATGGTCTTTGGGCCCAGAGGAATTAAAGCCCAGAACCCTTGCCTCAGGTTGTGACAAGCCTGACATATAACACACTAGCATTCCTCTGTTGTATTCAGTTGACCTTATGCTCTCCAGGGATTTTGCCATGATTATACCCTTGCTGAGTTCCTATCTCTGTCCTGCATTTCTTACTCTCTTACCAATTTCTCGTGGAAGCATTCCCTTAATAAATCATGTAATAAATGCATAAATCCTCACCTCCAGGTCACCTTCTTGGGAACCTGGCCTAAGGTGGTAATCTAATTATTCAAGAAAATTAGGCAAGACTCTGAGATTTGAGAGAACAATATTTGTATATATCTCTTCTCCTCACCTGAAAAATTGGATGAGTAGTATTGGGACTTCAGTTATGACAATCAGTTTCTGTGTCTTACTATGATGACTCTACACTCATTATATTTAAGAAAAGCATTGAATGCAGTGACTGTTACTACCATCTTACCATCAGAGTAAGACTTAAAGGAGGTGTGATTGACTGACTATAGGTGGTGAGACAGCATAAGCTCAATTCATAGATATATCTGTCATTTAAAAATTATGCCCTGGCTGGTGTAGCTCAGTGGATTGATCACAGGCCTGTGAACCAGAGGATCGCAGTTCAATTCCCAGTCAGGTCACATGCCTGGGTTGCAGGCCAGTTCCCAGCAGGGGGCACATGAGGGGCAACCATACATTGATATTTCTCTCCCTCTCTCCTTCCTTTCCCCCTGAAGATAAAGAAAAAAAATCTTTTAAAAAATTAAAAAAATATTGACATAACTTAAAAAAAATTATTATCACCCTGGCTAGTGTAACTCAGTGGATTCAGCATGGACCTGTGAACCAGAGAATTGCAGTTCAATACCCAGTCAGGGCACATGCCTGGGTTGCAGGCCAGTTCCCAGCAGGGGGCACATGAGGGGCAACCATACATTGATATCTCTCTCCTTTCTCCTTCCCTTCCCCTCTAAAGATAAATAAATAAAATTTAAAAAATTATTATAACGTGCTTACTTTCTGTAAGGCATTGTAGTAAATATAGAAGTAAATGATACATTGCCTTCCTTCAGTCAAAATATGTTTTAAAAAATAAGACAAGACTTTTTGCAGTGTGAAGAAGGTTGTACCCAGAGCCTAAGAAGTAAAAAAAAAAATTGAGGCTACATAAAATATGTCAAAATAGGACTATTTCATTTATTAATTCATTGAAATATCTGAATTAACTGCACATTTTGCACCAGTGACTAGATACAATGCTAGAGACTGAGCCAGTTGTGTGCTGGTGACTAACAACTAGCTAAAAATGAGTAGGTTTTGTTGTGTTTACCAGTTTCTGTGGTAGAAATACTCTTACCATGGCTGATTCAAGGTACGGAGGGGACATCAGTCAGCTCACAAAATTCCTGAAAAGCTAACAATGAAGTTTTATAATCCAGCACAAGGTGCCTTCAGCATAAGTCAGCTTCAGCATAGTACTGACTGAGGATGTATCAGTGAATACCACAGAAACACTTTCTGTCTTTTTGGTGAAAACGTACAACTGCTCCTTGACTTATGATGAGGCTATATCCTGATAAATTCATAGTAAGTTGAAAATGCATTTAATACTACATTACACAGTATAGGTTGTTTGTCCTTGTGATTGTGTAGCTGACTATGACCTGTCTCTCACTGCTGCTGCCCAGCAACTTGAGAGATTATCCTGTTGTATATCAGTAGTTTGGGAAAAGATCAAAATTAAAAAATTTGAAGTATATTTTCTACTAAATGTATATCACTTTTTTACAATTGTAAAGTCAAAAGTTGGGGATTGAGCCCTGGCTGGCATAGCTCAGTGGATTGAGTGCGGGCTGTGAACCAAAGTATCGCTGGTTTGATTCCCAGTCCAGGCACATGTCTGGGTTACAGGCCAAGTCCCCACTTGGGGGCACACGAGAGGCAACCACACATTGATGTTTCTCTCCTTCCCTTCCTCTCTCTCTAAAATATAAATAAAAAAATCTTTTTAAAAGAGTTGGGGACTGAGAACTTTTTGCCCAAGCACACTCTATTTGCCTAGGAAAACAGGTAGAAAGAGAATGGTGCTTCTAAAATGACCCATTAACCCAGTTTTTAAAATGAGGGGGTAGGAAAGACTTCCCCAAACATTTCATTTACTCAGAGACCAAAATCATGATATGAAGTTCATTAATGGAAGGAAGGCCAGATGAGAGAGGATGGCTTCCTTCAGAGAACTGAAAAGAGTGCTCTACTCTGGAAGAAAGTAGGGTGTGATCCTAGATACATATTGAAGGATACACTGTGACCGGTCTCCTAGGATGGGTTAAGCAATTTGCACTTTAGCTTAAGGCATGATTTCCTCCAGCAAGTCTTCAAAATGTCCATAGATGTATGGAAAAGGGAAAGAAAAAAGAAAAAGAAAAAAAAATCCTGTGCTCAAAAATGTTTTGCAATACTGATTAATCCATGTTAAATTGGTGTCCTTACTTTACGATTTCTCAGAGCCTTTAATATATTGATACCGAGTGTGATACACCCAGAGTTAAGTGTAGTACATATCATTTCCTGGAATTATTTGACTCTTGCACACCATCCATATATTTTTAGGATTATAATAAGAGTAGAGTGCTAGGGAATTAGTATTTTTAAATACATTCTGGAAATACTCTTTCAAGAACAATAGGAAATATTGTAGTTTTTAAGCAACATTGACATGATCAGATAATGCCATAACTATATATTTTCAATAACCAGTAATTTGTTTTGAATCATGTTCTTCTTTTGCTCTCCTACTCCCCCCCCAATTGGCTTCTACCCCCAAACCATAAAACAGCCCAGGAAAACATCTAAATACATGGAATAGTAAAAATTAAAACAGTTTTTGCAGAGGTACCATACTTGTACTAAATGTGGTAAATTTCATTGTTTTGGTTTCTGACTTCAATGTCTTTTTAAAAAAGACATTAGTTCTGAAAAACAGACAGTTTAAGACCTGGGCCTCTCTTAACATTTAAGCCTAATTTTCTTGGAAGGGAAACAATGGCAATCTGATTTATTCATCTCTAGAATATTGTAGACTCATATCTGATGTGGAAATTGTAGTTCAGATTATTATGTATTTCACATTTACTTTATGACAACTTTATTCTCCATAAAGAATGAAGGGGAGAGGTTTGAGGTAGAGGAGTAAAAGAAAGAAGGTGGTAGAGAGAAAAAAGACCATTTAGGGATCTATCAGACCTTGATGAAGCCTAATATAATTAACAAACTTGTGACATCTCCAGCAATTGTAATTCCAATTATTTGCTAGCTAGAGGCAAGTATCACTGCTATAAGTTAGGAAATAATGTAAATAGCCTAATTAATATAATTTGTCTTATGGTCTACTAAGAAAACAAAAACAAATATGTAGGGGTTTTTTTAGAATAAATAGCATGGTACAGACTAAATACTATAAATATTCAGTCACTTTGCAGAACAAACATTGTGTATTATGGATACTTTTCAGCAATTCTATGAAGTTCAGCATGACTTAATGAAATTATTATGGTTTTTTGAGTTTTACAACTATATTACAATAAAAAAGAGATCACTTCTTTTTCAGGGGTAAGAGGAAAATCCTTGATGAATTAGCATTATAGAGTTTATAATGCTGTAAGCCTGAGGAGACAAAGAAGACTTAATTTTGTCTTGCCAGTTCTCTAATCTCAAAAGAACCCCAAAGTTAAAATAAATCTTTTAAAAATCAGTGTACTATTGGGAATGAGACATAATGAATAATTCTTTGCCATTTCATCACGAAGAATTGTGAGGTAGCTGTTTGTAGAAAAGTAAAAGATTTACAAATCATTTGAACAGATTGTCATATGTTAATGTTAGTGAGAATTTAATCACCACATGTGAAAATGCATAATCCAATGGTTGTCCTGCATCGCTTTTTGTCTGGGAGCTCCACCTCACCGACTTATAGTCATTCACTTGCCGTCTTTCCTGTCAAGTATTTGTGTCTCAAAAACAACTTAAGACAACCATGATTAAAAAGGAGAGGGGATGAGAGATGATGATCAAGTTAATAAACAAGTATTTATTAAGATTTTGTATTTCCAAGCATTATGCTAGGCACTGTAAAGTAAGCAAAAGCAATGTTATAATGCCAGACATAGCCCACTGATTTAAATAATTTTACTGTGTATTTGAAACATTTACAAATAAATTATAAATTTAAAAATGCTATATGTACAATGTTAACCTGAAAAGCAATAGCTAACCTGGCTGGTGTAGCTCAGTGGATTGAGTGCGGGCCTGCAAACCAGACAATCGCGGTTCGATTCCCAGTCAGGGCACATGCCTGGGTTGCAGGCCAGTTCCCTGCAGGCCAACTCCCAGCAGGGGATGCATGAAAGGCAACCATACATTGATGTTTCTCTCCCTCTTTCCTTCTCTTCCCCTCTAAAGATAAATAAATAAAATATATTTAAAAAGAAACATTCGTTCAGTTTTAAAAAAAAGCAATAGCTAAGAAATGAGACATTCACTAGCTACCACTAGGAGTGGTAGCTAATGACTTTCTAAGCAAGCTAAAGGCAAAATATTGTGTTGGGTTTAAGATGTCCATTGACAAAAAATAAAGGACATCCCAACCAGGAGGGTTCGGCATAGGGAAAGGCAGAGAGATATACCTCTGTGGTTGAGAGATGGTTAAAACTGGTAACAGAAAAGAAAGGGTCATCAGTGAACAGTATAAAAGACCCACGGACAAAGCCGAAGCAGAGTAAGATTGGGGGTGGGGTTGTGTAGGGCAAGGGAAGGTGGTGGTGGGGAAATGGAGACAACTATATTTGAACATTAATAAAAAATAAATTAAACAATTTTTTTAAAAATAAAGTAAAAAAGAAAGTATCATGTGGTCAAGAGATGGGTTGGGTAAGGTCATTGCCAGCTTAGTAGGTCTTAGAAAAGGGGCTGAGATATAATGAGATAGAAAATAAGGAGGTTAGTTGCCCAGAAGGTGATGATTAAACCCATTAAAAAACAATAAAAAAAATAGATGGAACAGTTTCAAAATTAGGGCACATTCTAGCACAGGAGAAAACAAAGTCAAAAGAGGGGTGTTTCAGTAAGTGGTAAGTGAAGAGATGAGCAACTGAACAAAGGAAATGAAACTAAAAATGAGCAAGTCAAAAAGGCATATCAAATAGAGAACTACCAAAATGTCTTCTTCTGTACTTCATGACAGTTATGATATACAGGAAAAAGAAAAAGAAGAGTTAAGGAAAACTTCAAGGTTTTTAGCTGTGACAGGAAATGATGATGTCTTGTCTGGTGTGGCTCAGTTGGTTGGAACATCTTTCAGTAGACTGAAATATCATGGGATTGATTCCATGTCAGGGCATATGCATAGTTGAAGATTCAGTCTCTGGTTGCGGCTTGTATGACAGGCAACTGACCAATGTTTCTCTCACACATTGATGCTTTTCTCCCTCTCTCTCTCCCTCCTTATTTCTTTCTGAAATCAATAGGCATGTTCTTAGGTGAGGGTTAAAAAAAAAAGAAATGATGGTACCATTGGGGTAAAATTATGTGATTAGCTCTGATTTTAAATGAGACTTAACTTCAGGTAAAACAATATTTTACAGGTACTTTGGGGAGACATCAGTGCAGAATTAATTGAAGCAGTACACTTCAACTACCACCATTTCAACTCTCTATATTTTCATCCAGATATAAAAATATATTTTACCTAGATAGATAAAGTCATGAGAATTCATGTGGTGAAGACTGCTAGACTCCATTTATCTTTTATTCCATGGAAATTGAGATGTAGTCTGGCATTCACATGTCTGATGTAGTAAGTCAAGCAATGACTCCCAAAGGTGTGCCCATCCAAATCTTCAGAACCTGTGAATATATTAGATTACATTGCAAAGGGTAGGAGATTAAGCTTGCAGATGGAATTAAGATGGCTAAATCAGCTGAATTTCAATATGATTATTCTGGATTATCTAGGTGAGTTTAATTAATCAGAGTCCTTCCTTTAAACTGGAAGAGGGAAACAGATGAGGAAACTACTTAGAACAGATTTAAAAATAATATGCCGCTGGCTTTAACTGAGAAGAAAGGACCCACAAGTCAAGGAATATAAGAATACTTTAGAAACTGAAAAAGGCAAAGAATCAGATTTTCTCTTAATGTCTTCAGAAAGAACACAGCCCTACCTTAATTTTAACCCAGTGAGACTTATTTCAGACTTCTGACCTCCAGAACTGTAAGATAATAAATGTGAGTGTTTTTTTAAGCCACAGAATTTGTGGTAACTTGTTATAGCAGCAGTAAGAAACTAATACAACTAGCTAGCTATATTTGCCACATGCTCTTATAGTTAGGTGTGATCATGTGACTAATCTTTCACCAACAAAGTGATGGACATAGTGATATTTTGTTTTGAGGAAGCACTCATTGCCCACAACACATAACCTCTCCTAATGATTGCCAAATCAGTAACCTGGGCCTGGAACATTTCCTCATATTGAGGTTATGAGCCAAGGTTATGCAACTCCAAATCTATAAAAGTTGCAATGGGCCCAGGTCTTTGGGCTCATAATTCTGGTGGTCAACATTGTCATGATCTTTGCCATCCTCAATGCATAGTGGAAATTCTCACCTGGGTTTGGCTGATGGATGTTCCAGCTCAACATGCATGATATTCAGTCTGGAGCCTTTAAAATAATGGACCTGCATTCTTCACATTCTCTTTCACTATCCAGCGAAAAAACACAGATATGACTGCAACTACACTTTGACCATGCATATGAAGACAATATTTTAGCAAATAAAGGAGAAATGAAATGGAAGAAAATTGGATTACTAAATTATGCTATGCAGGAAAACCTGCTTCACTGATCTGGAATTAGACTGTAATATGAGAAAACTAAGCGTGCATCTTGTTTGAGCCTTCTGGATTCTTTATGTTATAGTAGATTGTATGACCCTTTATTATTTAGGGTTCCCCAGAGAAAGAGAACCAACAGAAGATATATTGGGAGGTGTTTATATAAGGAATTGGCTTACACAATCATGGAGGCTAAGAAGTCCCCTGATCTGCCATCTGCAAATTGGATACTCAGGAAAACTGGTGGTATAATTCAGTCCGAAGTCAAAGACCTGAGAACCAGAGTGTCCAGGACAGGAGAAGATTGATGTCCAGGCTCAAGGAAAGGCAGCAGAGGGTGACATTTTTCTTCCTCTGACTTTTTGGTCTATTCATTTCATGGTCAGATTGCATGATGCCCGCCCACACTGGAGAGGGCAAACTGCTTTAATGAGTCCACCTATTCAATGCTCATTTCACCAGGAAACACCCTCACAGAAACACTCAGATAATGTTCAGACAAATATCTAAGCATACCATGATGCAATCAACTTGATATATAAAATTAACCATCACACACTGTAAATAATATAGAAGATAATTTTGTTGAAAGAGGAAATGTATGTGGGAGGAAGAAGGAGGAAGTTGGAGAGGAGAAAGCTAAGGGCAGCCTTTTGGATGATTTTCATGTAAAGGGTAGGAAGAGGAACAAAGATTGGAAAGGAGAATACAATGTTACAGCACCTGCAAAAAGACACAATTTCAAGGAGAAATACAATATCAGTAATTGCAAATATACCAGAAAGATATAACTTGTGAGTCACTCTAGTTAACTTTCATTTATCCTTCTCCATTTATTCCTTTGGCTTTAAACATCATCTATTTGCTTATTCTTAAATGTATCTGCAGACCAGGTCACCCTTCTAATTTACTTGATATCACCACTTAGATATTTTATAGGCATTTGAAGCTTAAACTATCAAAAGGTGGACACTTAACTAACTCCATACCATCTGTGATAAAATTCTACTCTTATTTCTGCCTGCCTTATGTCAATATAAATACCTTGTCCTTCCAACTGCCCAAGCTTGAAAACTGACATGTTTTTTATCCTTCACCTTCCATATTCAACCTATTAAACCATAATCAAATTTTGTCAACTCTACATAAACATTTACCTCTAATTTTACCCTTATCAAATCTTCCATCACTTATTATCTGAAATCATGCAAATTTCAATCAATTGTATCCTTCAAATCCATCTTTCTCCACATTTCAGAACCCTAAATTATATTTTATCATTCCCCTCTACAAGCGGCAGCAACTTCCATTGTACTTAGGTTAAAATAAAATTATTAACACTCCTAAAAAAAGCCCAGGCTGATATTTTCTAAGCTTACGCTTCCAAGTACATTTCTCACCACATTTACCCCTTTATCTTTATGGTGCAACTGTACAAAAGAATGTCTTTCAATTTTTCTAATGTTTGAATTCTCTTCTTCCTTAGGGTTTTCACACATGATTTTCCTAGAACTGTATGAAACTTCCTCTTCTCTTCTCCCCCCCTTTTAATATTTTATTTTTTTTTTATTTTTAGAGAGAGGGGGAGGGAAGGAGAAAGAGAGGGAAAGAAATATCAATGTGTGATTGCCTCTCTTGTGTCCCCTGCTGGGCCCTGTCCTACAACCCAGGCATGTGCCCTGACTGGAAATCAAACCAATGACTCTTTGGTTCACAGGCTAGCACTCAATCCATTGAGTCACACCAGGCAGAGATCCTTTTATTGTTCTATTTATCTATATAATGCTTGTAATTTAGGCCTTGGTCTAAGCATGGGTTTTTCAGATAGACATTCTATATTCTCCAATTAAAATGTAATGATTATTTTTATTCTCTTCACAAGTTCACATCCTTTCCTTTTCCATGACTTGTGAAATATTTAATTACTTATTTGTATGATTCTTTGTTTACCTTCCATATTCCTTTCTAGTTCCTATATCTATTAAAACAGAGGTTTTATTTTTGTCCACCACTCTATGAACACTCCCTAACTTGTAGTATGTTTAATATGTAATATACATTCTGTAAATATATCAGGATCTTGATGACCTTTGGGGAAGTACTTTGATTTGAGTAACAGTAGCAATAATTCAGATTTCAGAGATTTAAGAAGAAAATGAATAAATAGGAATAACTGATGGAATTGGGTAGGGGGTAAGGAATAAGAGATTAAAATGGCTCTGGAAATAGATACCTGATTGCCTGGGTTAGCCCTATTTCTGCTCTCAACCATGAAACTCTTACATTTCATAAATGTTGACATTGATCACCATTAGAAAGTATTTGTGCCTTGATGTTAATTTCTCTGTTAGTAGAACTTTTTCTTGATTTCTAGGAGCTAATAGCCATAGAAAGACAAATGGTGGAAAAAATCATGTAAATAAAAATACAGTTGGAAATATGAATACATTTGGGAAATTATATGCAGTGGATATTTTGTTTACTGCTAGCATTAAGCTTTGCCAGGGCATAAACAAAACCAAAACAAACAAAACAGCACCCCTAAGTAAACAATTTCAGGGAGACCATGTGAGAGTGAGAAAGGGTAGACAATGGTAGATGAACTACAAAATAAATGACTATAAAACAATATTCTTTGAAAACATAATTCTAACTAAACATGATAGAGTACAATTAATAACAAGGAAGTTTTAAAGGACTTTTGTCACAAAAGAGAATCTTATCTTGCATACTCAGTTTCTCCTTTCCATCACTCCTATTCCATGACCAGTCTGGGCGAAGCATGTCTTAGCCAGACCAATTCTTAGATTTCTATATTGTAGAATCAAAGAAAAGGTAGAGAAGACAGGGTAGCAGGATGAAAGAGGCTTTAACAGATGGAAAAAAAAACTATGTGAGAGACATTAATTGAATCTACAAAATAAAAAGGAGAGATTATGGAATAGAGGTTTCACAAGCTGGGGAAGGAGAATATGGGTGAAAGGGATACTTGGTCTCTAAAGAGTCCAGAGTATGAAAAATTAGAAAGAAAAACAGGGACATGTGAAACATTGTTTGTATTTATGAACTAAATTTTGTATTTAAGTGTGTATCTTGGGTATGACAGCACTCAAACTTAAACCATATGAGCCACATCTTCATTAGAACTACATAACTTGAACTTATCATCATTAAGTACTCATGTTGCAGGAATGAGAACTAGAAATCATCATAATTTCTTTCCTGAAAGCACTGACAAAAAGTGCTATGACAGTTGAATGAAGATGATGGCTTGTCCACACCTCAATCATCATATGTATTTATGATTACTTCAAATGAAGGATGAGAGAAATATTGGAATGAAAATTGAAAATAACCTTTACATGTCATCTATTGGGTGACTGCTTGGGACTGGTTGGTTTAAAATTTTCTCCCAAACTCTAAGAGTCTATGAGTTATTAATAAAAATATATATCACATATATACACATATGCACATATACATAGATAATAATTTTGTCATCTTTCATTTTTGTTCTAGTGCAGTTGTCTCAAATTTCCACCCTCCGCTCCTCTCATTCCACCCACACCCACCCTTAATTCTACACCCATGTGGGTTTGTCCATGGGTTCTTTATACACATTCCTTGATGAATCTTCCTCTTTTCCCCCCCATATTCCTCTCCCCACTTCCCTCTGGTTATTGTCAGTTTGTTCTTTATTTCCATAACTCAGGTTGCATTTTCTTCACTTGTTTGTTGATTAGGTTCCACTTAAAAGTGAGATCATATGGTATTTGTCTTTCATCACCTGGCTTATTTCACTCAGCATAATACTCTCCAGTTACATCCATGATGTCTCAAAGGGTAGGAGTTCCTTCTTTCCACTGGGTAGTCTTTCATTGTGGAAATGTACCATGTTTTTTTCAATCCTGATGGACAATTAGGTTGCTTCCAGTACTTAGCTGTTGTAAATTGTGCTGCTATTGACATTAGGGTGCATAGGTTCTTTTGAATTGATGTTTTAGGATTCTTAGGGTATAATACCAACTGTGGTATTGCCAGGTCAAAAGGCAGTTTCATTTTTAGTTTTTTTGAGGAAATTTTCTACTGTTTTCCACAGTGGCTGCACCAGTATGCATTCCCACCAACAGCGTACTATGGTTCCATTTTTTTCCACAACTTCTACAGCACTTGCTTGTTGTTGATTTGTTTATGATGATCATTCTGACAGGTGTAGAGTAGTATTATTTGTGGTTTTAATTTGCATCTCTCTGATGGAAACTAATTATGAGCATGCTGTCATACATCTCTGGATCCTCTGTATGTCCTCCTTGGAGAAGTATCTGTTCGGGTCCTTTGACCATTTTCTGATGATTTTTTTGTCTTCCTGGAGTGGAGTTGTATGAGTTCTTTATATATTTTGGAGATCAAACTGTCATCTGATGTATCATATGCAAATATATTTTCCAATACAGTTTGTTCACTTTTAATTTTGCTAATATTTTCTTTAGCCATTCACAAGCTTAGTGTTTTTATGAGGTCCCACTTCTTCATTCTCTCCTTTATGTCCCTTGTCCTAGGGGACATCTCAGTGAAAATATTGCTGCTTGGAGTATCTGAGATTTTCCTGCCTATATTCTACTGTAGGGCATTTATGGTGTCATGACTTAAATTTAAGTATTTTGTTCATCTTCAGTTTATTTTGTATATGGTATAAGTTGGTGGTCGAGTTTTTTTTTCATGTGTAGCTATTCATAACTCCCATCGCCATTTGTTAAAGAGGAGATTTTTATTCCATTGTATGCTTCTGCCCACTTTGTTGAATATTAATTGACCACAGAGACATGGGTTTATTTCTGGGCTCTTTATTCTGTTTCATTGGTGTATGTGTCTGTTTTTATACCAGCACCAGACTGTTTGGATCACCGTGGCCTGTAATATAGTTTGCTATCAGATACTGTGATCCTTCCTACTTTGTGTTCCTCAAGTTGGTGTGGCTATTCGGGGTTGTTTATGGTTCCACATAAATTTTTAAAATGTTTGTTCTATATCTGTAAAATATTTCATTGGTATTTTAATAGGGATTGCATTGAACCTATAAATTTCTTTGGGTAGTATGGAAATTTTGGTGATGTTAATTCTTCCAGTCTGTGAACTCGGTATATGCTTCCATTTATTTGTCTCTTCCTTAATTTCTTTCCCCAGTGCTGTGTAGTATCCTGAGTACAGGTTTTTACCTCCTTCATTCAGTTTACTCTTAGGTACTTTATATTTCCTGTTTCTGTAGCAAATATATTTTTTTCCTGATTTCTGTTTCTGGTATTTCTTTGTTGCTTTAAAAAATGCCTTCGATTTCTGAATATTGACTTTGTATCCTGATGTCTCACCAAAGTCACTTATTAGGTTGAGTAGAATTTTGGTGGAATCTATATATAAAGTTTTCTATCTACATTGTAGTGCCATCTGCAAATAGTGATAGTTTTACCTTTTCCTTTCCAATTTGGATGGCTTTTTTTTCTTTGTCTTTTCTGATCACAGTGGCTAGGAGTTCCAATACTATGTTGAATAGAAGTAGTGAAAGCAGACATCCTTGTCTTCTTTCTGGTCATAGTGGGGAAGATTTTAGCTATTGCCTGTTAAGTATGATGTTGGCTGTAGGTTTCTTATATATGAACTTTATTATGTTGAGATATGCTCCCTCCACTCCTACTTTGCTGAGTGTTTTATTCATAAATGGGTTTTGCACCTTATCAAATGCTGTCACTGCATCTATTGATGTGGTCATGTGATTGTTGTCTTTCCTTTCATTTAGGTGATGTATTAAGTTCATTGATTTGAGAATATTGTACCATACTTGCATCCCTGGGATTAATCCTACTAGATCATTGTATATGATCTTTTCAAAGTATTGCTGGATGTGATTTGCCAATACTTTGTTGAGGATTTTAGTGTCTATGTTCATCAGCCATATTGTCCTGTAGTTTTCCTTCTTTGCTGTGTCTTTATCTGGTTTTGGGATTAGGATGATACTGGTTTCATAGAAGGAACTTGGGAGTCTTCCCTCTTCCTAGATTTTTAAAATAGTCTGAGCAAGATAAAGGGTTAGCTTTTTCTTAAATGTTTTGTAAAATTCTCCTGTGAAACCATCCAGTCCAGGGCTTTTGTACTGGGAGTTTTTTGTTTTTATTACAGCTTTGATATCACCAGTTGTTACTGGTCTGTTCAGGCTTTCTGCTTCTTCTTCATTCAGTTTTAGAAGATGATTTTTTCTAGAAATGTGTCCACTTCACCCAGGCTTTCAAAGTTCTTGGCATGTAGTTGTCCATAATAATTTCTTACAATCCTTTGTACTTCTGCGGTATCAGTTCTAATCTCTCCTCTTTGATTTCTAATTATAATTATTTGAGTCTTCTCCCTTTTTTCCTTGATGAATCTTGGTAAAGGTGTCTTGATTTTCTTTATCTTTTCAAAGAATCATCTCTTTGATGTATTGATACTTTGAATAATTCTTTTGTTCTCTATATTTTTTAACTCTGACCTGATCTTGCTTTTTGCCTTCCTTCTACTCACTCTTGGTTTTGTTTATTGTTGCTACTCAAGTTCTTGTATATGTAGGGTTAGGTTGTTGTTTGAAATGTTTGTATCTTTTTCAAGGAGCCTTGTATCACTATGAACATCCCTCTCAGGACTGCCTTTTCTGCATTCCAGACATTTTAGAATGTTGTGTGTTCATTTTCATTTGTTTCCAGAAACTTTGTGATTTGTTCTTTTATCTCAGTATTAACCCATTCACTGTTTAATAGCATGCTATTCAATCTCCATGAATGGTTTTGAATTTTTTGCCTTTAGGTTGGTTTCTAGTTTCAGGCCATTGTAGTCCAAGAAAATGATTTTATGATTTTAATTTTCTTAAATTTTTGAGGCTATTTTTGTCCTATTGTGTGGTTAATTTTTGAAAATATACTGTGTGCATTTGAAATGAATGTGTATTTTGCATATATATGTATATATATATATATATATAATCACTTAAGTACATTTGATCTAGGGCATTGTGCAATGACGATATTTTGTTTGGAACACTTATGCACTGTTGAAAGTGGGGTGTTAAAAATCCTATAATATCAGTGTGTTGCTGTTTATATCTTTTTTGAAGTTCTCTAAGATTTTCCTTGATATTTTGGTGTTCCTATGTTGAGTTCATATAACAACGTTTATGTCTTCTTGATAGATTCTTCCCTTGAGTATTATGAAATGCCCTGTGTCACTTTTTATAGCCTTTGTTTTGAAGTCAATTTTGTCTAATTTAAGTATTGCTACCACAGCTTTTTATCCCTGTCCATTTGTTTTGAATATTTTTTCAGCCCTTCTTTTTTATTCTCTGTTGGTCTTTCGTTCTGGTGTGGATCTCTTGTAAACAGCCCATGTGCGGGTCATGTTTTCTTATCCATTCAGCTATGATTTGTCTTTTGATTGGAGCATTACATCCATTAACATTTATGATTATTATTAATAGGTACTTATTCATTTTACCCTTTGTGCCCGTGTTTTTCTCTCTCTGTGTTTCTTCTTAAAGCAGTCCCTTTAGCTATCTTGCTGTGCTGGTTTGGTGGAGGTGTATTCTTTAATTTTACTTTTGTCTGGGAAAATCATTATTTCACCTTCCAACTTAATTGAGAGCCTTGCTGGGTATAGCAGTCTTGGTTGCAGGCCTTTGCTTTTCATTACTTGGAATATTTTTTGCCTTTCCCTTCTGGCTTGTAGTGCTTCTGTTGAGAAATCAGCTGCTAGCCTTATTGGAGCTCCCTTGTATATTACTACTTGTTTTTCTCTTGCTGCTTTTAAGATTCCCTCTTTTTCTTCAAAACAGCATTTTAATTATGATGTGTCTTGGGGTAGGCCTCTTGGGTTCCTCTTGATTGGGACCTCTGTGCTTCCTGGACGTGTGTGTTGTTTCCCCTCTCCAGCTTCGAGAAGTTTTCTGTAATTATTTTTTGAAATAGGTTTTCTATCCCTTTCTAATTTTCTTCCTTTCCTGGTATTCCTATGATTCAAATGTTGTTGTGTTTCATGTTGTCTTGTAGTCCCCTTAAGGTATCTTCATATGATTGAGTCTTTTTTAATGCAGCTGCTCTATCCAGGTATTTCTTTGTACCTTGTCTTCCAGCTCACTAATTCGGTCCTCTGCTTCTTCTAGCCTGATTGTTAATGTTTCAGGTGTATTTTTTAATTTCAGATATTGGACTCGAGTTGGCGCTCCCACAGTCTCAGGGAGCTGCAGGCTAATGGCAGGGCCCCTGAAAGAGCGCCAGTGGGGAGCTGAGAGTGCAGGACTTGAGCCTATGCTCCCACAGTCTCGGGGAGCTGCACGCTACAGGCAGGGCCCCTAAAAGAGCACCAGTCATCAGCTCCATCCCTACCCAGCTGGGCTCAGACTGAGAAGCACCGGGAGTCAGGCTGTGGCTGTCAGCTTGGAAGAATTGTGAGTTGCCCAGTGTGTGCAGCCACAGCACTGAGAAAGGTCCAGGCCCAAGCCTGCAAGACCAGGAAAGCCTGGCTGGGAGTGCGCGCCCTCATGCCAGGCCTGAGCTGGGAAGCCTGGGGAAAAACCTGCACTCAGCGGGGCATGGGAGAGCAGCACCATTCTGGATCTTGGGAGGGCACTGGTGAGACCAGCTAAGTTCACCGAGATGACAGAAAGGTCACACTAATAGCCCCTCAGGCTGTTGCAGCTAGGGAGACCAGAAGAAAAGGTTTGACCAGCTGGAAACCAACAAGAGGAGTAGGTGGAAATGGAGAACACCAAGATACCTGCAGGAGACTGCACCACTGAATCTCACAGGCATCCTACCACAGAAGTTCACACCATAAACCCAGGGAACCAGAACAGGTCACTTTAAGAAGCTGAGGCTAACAAGAAGAGCAACACAAACAATGGGAAGACAAAGAAATAATTCCCAAATGAAAGAAAAGGAGGAAGTCTCAGAGAGAATATTAGATGAAATAGAGGCAAGCCAACTATCAGATATTGAATTCAAAGCACTGGTTATCAGGAAATTCCAAGAGATTACAACGAGCTACCAGAAACTACAGGGGAGCTACAGTGAACTCTCTGCAAACTATACCAACATGAAAAGGGAAATAGAAATCATCAGTAAAGGCCAAGAGGAAATGAAGAATACACTTTCTGAACTGAAGAACACAGTAGAAGATTTGAAGAATAGAATCGATATGGTGGAAGATCGCATAAGTGAGATAGAAGAAAGGATAGAAAGAATCTCCCAGAGAGACCAAACAATGGAAAAGAGAATCAGAAAAAATGAGGAGAATGTAAGAGAAATGTAAGACAACATGAAACGTAATAATATCCGAATAATAGGAATACCAGAAGGAGAGGAAGAAGAATAAGGGATAGAAAACCTACTAGAAAGAGTAATAACGGAAAATTTTCCTAAGTTGAGGAGAGAGAAAGTCACACGGATTCAGGAATCGCAGAGAGTCCCAATCAGGTGGAACCCAAAGAGGCCTACCGCAAGACACATCATCACTGCAATGGCAAACCTCCAAGACAAAGAGAAAATTCTAAAGGCAGCAAGGGAGAAAAAAGAAGTAACATACAAGTGGGTCCCAATAAGGTTGGCTACTGACTTCTCAATGGAAACATTAAAAGCAAGAAGAGAATGGCAAGAAATATTCCAAGTAATGAGAAACAGAGGCCTCCAACCAAGACTGCTTTATCCAGCAAGGCTCTCAATCAAGATAGAAGGCCAAATAAAGAGCTTCCAAGACAAAAGAAGTCTAAAATAATATGCCTCCACCAAACCAGCTCTACAAGAGTTGTTAAAAGGGCTGCTTTAGGAAAGGAAGGAAAAGAGAGAGATAGAGAGGAACACAGGTACACAAATGGCAATGAATAAGTACCTTTCAATAATAAGCTTAAACGTAAATGGATTAAATGCACCAATTAAAAGACATAGAATAGCTGAATGGATAAGAAAGCACGACCCACACATATGCTGCCTACAAGAGACCCACCTCAGGTCAAAATACCACCACAGACTAAAAGTGAAAGGATGGAAACACATTTTCCAAGCAAATGGACAACAACAAAAAAAGCCAGGGTAGCAATTCTCATATCAGACAAAATATACTTCAAAAACAGGGCCATAAAGAGAGACCTAGAAGGTCACTTCATAATACTCAAGGGGAAAATCCACCAAGAAGATATTTGCATCGTAAATATATATGTAACCAACATAGGAGCATCCAAATATATAAAGAAAATTCTGGAGGACCTCAAGAAAGATATTGACAGCAACACAATTATAGTAGGGGATTTTAACACCCCACTGTCTAAAATGGACAAATCTTCCAAACAAAATATCAACAAAGATATTGTAGCATTAAATGACACCTTAGACGAAATGGACCTAATTGATATATATAGAGCCCTCCATCCCAAAGAAGCTAAATACACATTCTTTTCAAATGCACATGGAACATTTTCAAAGGTAGATCACATGAAAGGACACTAAACGAGTATCAATAAATTCAGGAAAATAGAAATCATACCAAGCATTTTCTCTGATCACAAGGGACTGAAATTGGAACCCAACCCCACAGGAAAAAACCCAGAACACCAAAAAGCATGGGGACTGAATGGTATGCTATTAAACAATGAATGGGTCAAGATTGAAATTAGGGAAGAAATAAAAAAGTTCCTGGAAACAAATGAAAATTAACTCACAACAACCCAAAACTTATGGGACACAGTGAAGGCAGTCTTGAGAGGGAAGTTCATAGCAATACAGGCTTACCTATAGAAGATAGAAACATTTCAAACAAACAACCTAACCTGACACCTCCAAGAACTCGAGGAACAACAACAAAGGCAGCCCAGATCGAGAAGAAAGAAGGAAATAACCAAGATCAGAGCAGAATTAAATGACATAGAGACTGAAAGCACAATTACAAGGATCAATGAATCCAGGAGTTGGTTTTTTGAAAAGATAAACAAAATAGACAAGCCTTTAAGTAGGCTGATTAAGAAAAGAAGAGAGAGGACCCAAATAAACACAATCAGAAATGAAAGAGGAGAGATTACAACTGATACCACAGAAATAGAAAGGATTGTAAGAAATTACTATGCAGAACTGTATGCCAAGAAATTTGAAAACCTAGTTGAAATGGACAAATTTCTAGAAAAATATAATCTTCCAAAACTCAATGAAAAAGAAGCAGAAAACCTAAACAGGCCAATAACAGCAAATGAAATTGAAGCAGCAATCAAAAAACTCTCATCACACAAAAGCCCTGGTCCAGAAGGTTTCACAGGAGAATTCTACAGAGCTTTTAAGGAAGAGCTAACAACTATTCTTTACAGACTATTCCAAAAAAATCCAAAAGGAGGGAAAACTCCCCAATTCTTTTTGTGAAGCCAGCATCACCCTAATTCCAAAGCCAGATAGAGACACAACAAAGAAAGGAAATTGCAGGCCAATATTGCTGATCAACATAGACGCTAAAGTCCTCAATAAAATATTAGCAAATTGCATCCAACAATGCATCAAAAAGTTCATACACCACGACAAAGTGGGATTCATCCCAGGGATGCAAGGATGGTTCAATATCCGCAAATCAGTAAATGTAATACACCACATAAACAAAAGCAAGGACAAAAACCACATGGTCATATCAATAGATGCAGAAAAAGCTTTTGATAAGGTTCAACACCAATTTGTGAAAAAGATACTCAGAAAAATAGGAATAGAGGGAGCATTCCTCAACATAATAAAGGCCATATATGAAAGACCTACAGCCAACATCATACTCAATGGGCAGAAACTAAAATCTTTTCCACTAAGATCAGGGACAAGACAAGGTTGCCCACTGTCACCACTTCTATTCAATATAGCATTAGAAGTTCTAGCCACAGCAATCAGACAAGAAAAGGAAATAAAGGCATCCAAATCGGAAAGGAGGAAACAAAACTGGCACTGTTTGCAGATGACATGATAGTGTACATGGAAAACCCTATAGCCTCTACCAAAAAACTGCTTGAACTAATAAATGAATTTGGCAAAACAGAGGGATACAAGGTCAATATCTAGAAATCAAAGGCATTTTTGTATACCAACAATGAAGCAGCAGAAGCAGAAATCAAGAAAAAATCCCATTTGATATAGCAAAAACAAAAATAAAATATCTGGGAATAAACCTAACCAAGGAGGTAAAAGACCTGTATGCAGAAAACTACACAACACTGAAGAAAGAAATCAAGGAAGACACAAATAAATGGAAACATATACTGTGTTCATGGATTGGAAGAATTAACATCATCAAAATGTCCATACTACCCAAAGCAATTTACAGATTCAATGCAATACCTATTAAAGTACCAATGGCAGATTTCACAGACATAGAACAAACACTTCAAAAATTTATATGGAACCATAAAAGACCCCAAACAGTATCTGCAATTTTGAGAAAGAAGAACAAAGTAGGAGGGATCACAATACCTGATATCAAACTGTATTCCAAGGCCACTGGAATCAAAACAGCCTGGTGCTGGCATAAAAAACTGGGACATAGACCAATGGAATAGAACAGAGAGCCCAGAAATAAACCCAACTCTCTACAGTCAATTAATATTTGGCAAAGGGGGCAATAAGATAAAATGGAGTAAAGACAGCCTTTTCAACAAATGGTGTTGGGAGAACTGGACAGCTACATGCAAAAAAATAATGAAACTTGAGCACCAACTTACAGCATACACCAAAATAAATTCAAGGTGGATAAAAGACTTAAATATAAGCCATGAAACCATTAAAGCCGTAGAGGAGAGCGTTGGCAAGAAAATCTCAGATATTCCATGCAGCAATATTTTTACTGATATGTCCCCTAGAGAAAGGGATATAAAGGAAAGAATAAACAAATGGGATCTCATCAAAATTCAAAGTTTCTCCATGGCTAAGGAAACATAGTATCAAGATACAAAGAGAAGCAAGAGTTTGGGAAAACATATTTGCCAATGATACCTCAGACAAAGGTTTAATCTCCAAAATATTCAAAGAAGTCACTTGACTCCACTCAAAGAAGACAAGCAACCCAATCAAAAAATGGGCAAAGGACTTGAAGAGACATTTCTCCAAGGAAGACATACAGAGGATCCAGAGACACATGAAAAGATGCTAAATATAGCTAGCTATCAGAGAGATGCAAATTAAAACCACAATGAGATACCACTTAACACCAGTCAGAATGGCTACCATAAACAAAAAAACAAACATCAAGTGCTGGAGAGGTTGTGGGGAAAAGGGGATCCTAGTTCACTGTTGGTGGGATTGCAGACTGGTACAACCATTATGGAAAATAGTATGGAATTTTCTAAGAAAACTAAAAATGGACGTGCCTTTTGACCCAGCAATTCCACTGCTAGTAGTATATCCTAAGTACCCTGGAACACCAATCCAAAGAACCTATGCACCCTGATGTTCATAGCAGAAAAATTTACTATAGCCAAGAGTTGGAAGCAACCTAGATGCCCATTGGTCAATGACTGGATCAAAAAACTATGGTACATTTACACAATGGAATTCTATGCTGCAGAAAGGAAGAAGAAACTACTACCCTTTGGAACATCATGGATGGAACTGGAAAGCATTATGCTGAGTGAAATAAGGCAGGCGGTGAAAGAGAAAGACCATATGACGTCACCGTTAACAGGAATCTAAACAGCAAAACAAACAAGCAAGCAAAATATGACCAATGACACTCAAATACGGAATAGGCTAACAGGGTCCAGAGGGCAGAGGGGAGAGAATCGTAGGGCAAAAGGGGATGGACTCACATGAACAAGTATAAAAGACACATGGACAATAACTAATGGTGGGAGGTGGAAATGGGAGGGAGGCGGGGAGTATGAGGCGGGGGGCGGGCAGGGTTGGGAATATAAGACAGAAAGCTGTACTTGAAGAAGAATTAAATAAAAAATTATTAATATAAAATTTCAGATATTGTATTCTTCTTGGTCCTTATTTATAGTTTTTTTCTTTTTTCATACTGCTATTGTTCACATTTAGCTCCTTGTAGTTGTCAGTGGGTTTATTGAGCATCTTCATAACCATCCATTTAAACTCTATATGTGATAATTTGTTTGCCTCCATTTCATTTAGCTCTTTTAGAAGGGAGTCTTCCTTTCTTTTTAATTGCAGTTTCTTTCTTTTTCTTCCCATTTTGGGTTTCTAGTTTTGTTTGTTTCTGCAATTCCCTATGCTCTCCTTTGGCAGCTATCTTTTTAGGGTGAAATTCTATGGTAAGAAGGCTTTAAGACTCAGTGTTGCAGTCTCTTCGATCTCCTTGTTTGGATATTCTAGGGTTGCCCTTTCTTCTGTTTTGTGTGGGCTTTTATGTCGTACTTGGGCTTTACCTGTTGGTGGCTTCTTTGTTGGTTGGTTCTTCCTTCTAGGGGTTTACTGGTATTCACAACTCCTACCTTATCTCGTATGCTGTCGTACAGGTTTTGGTTAACAAAGCAGTGTTACCAGACCTTGCTAACTAAATCTTGATTTGAAACCAAACATTTTTCCACAAGGCTTCCTGATACTGGTGGTTAGCTTTGCAATTGTATATTGTTTTCTGCAACTGCTAATATCAGTTCCCTTTCTCCAGCAATTTGTAGACAGGCGTGCTTCATTCCATTTCTGTCTACATACACAACATTTAAAAAATATATTTTATTGATTGTGCTATTACAGTTGTCTCAATTTTCCCCTTTTTACCCCTCCTGGCTGGTACCCCCTTTTGTTCATGTCTGTTGGTCATCCATAAAAGTTTTTGGCTTCTCCATTTTCTATACTATTTTTAACATATCCCTATCTATTTTGTACCTATCAGTTATGCTTCTTAGTCCCTGCACCTTTCCCCCCATCCTTCTCTTTCTTCCTCCAAGCTCATAAACCTCTATTTTTAATTTGGAAAGATAAAGTCTGAAAATATGCCATATATCTATCAAATATTTTGTGTATATTAAAGGTTAAACATGTATTTGAAAACAATGTATAAAATGTGAGATCTATGATTAATGGTTTATAGTTTTATTTTTTGCAGATTCAAGGTAAATCATGACTATTGAAAACCACAGGTAGAGTCAGTGTAGGATTCTCTTGAGGAAATAAAGACAATTGATGTCTGGAAATTTTTCAAAGAGAGATTAGTTCTGAAAAAGTTGAACAATGTAGAGTTTTACCCTGAGGATATTAGGATATACAGAAAGTCCAGGCCTTTAGAGATCAAAAAGCATGACTATTCATCTCCTTCTGCACATTCCTTTTTTTGTCTGCTAACTGCAGATAAATAGTGAAAGAATCCTGAGTCAGAAAGTGAGGAAACACAAAACATAGATAAGATTCAAATGGAATCAATTGATAATTTAATAAACATTTGTCAAGTGTCTCTTGAGGCATAGCCATGATTCAAGGTGTTCTGTCATTTAGATCTTAGAAAGGAAAATAAATGTATTTATTTAAGAAATATTCATGTTTAATAAATATATAATTTTAATAAACAAAAGGTAATCTCCTGTGTAAGAGAGCAAGTATATTAATACTCTTAGAAGAATTAATGTAATGTAAGGCAAATAGCTCTCATTTGCATTCCATGGACACTATTCACCCTCTAAAGTTTTTTGAACAGTGGAGTAAAGTGCTCAAAGTGGTATTTAAAGAATATAGAGTGGTTAGTAGACCAGGAAAACAAGAAACAGGAAACTACTGTAGTAGTTTAAAATTTAGGATTTTACAAAATAGAGTAAAATAGTAGATAATAA
The DNA here is from genome assembly GCF_014824575.4 of Sturnira hondurensis. NCBI lineage: Eukaryota > Metazoa > Chordata > Mammalia > Chiroptera > Phyllostomidae > Sturnira > Sturnira hondurensis. The sequence goes on from NW_028095857.1 coordinate 441,518, forward strand.
TGCATTAAAAATTAATTCCCCAGTTAGTGGCATATGTTGAAAGTATTGTTTTTGAAAATTCAAACTGTTTAGATAAACTTTAAGTTTAAATTGCCATAACCACTTCTTAAGTAAGCTAATGTATATCTTTAATATATTCAGCTTGATGATCTATATTGTCATATGCAATCTATATGTGTATGCAAAGTACAACCTGAAGAACATGATTTTGTTCATATTTAATTAAAATGAGATATTTTAATACTGAACTTAATGCTTATATTTTTACATCTATAAGATAAGAATGAAAAATTTATAAAGGCCTATTGATATTACATATTAAGAGCTGAAGACATCCATAGGATTATTCTTATGAGGATTTCAATATAATATTAACCATTGTAACCAAATTGAATTTCACATAGTAGAAGATCAATACATATTTGTCAGTTGAGTTTGATTATAAGTAAATAATGCATATGCTATTGCAATTACAGTTTCTGGCAATTGAGAAAGAAGGAAAGTATAATGTGTACAGTATGGTGGAGAGAAATGTGGGGTATGCTGAATATTGAAAATAATTGTTTGATTAAGTTATAATACATTTTGCATATATCTATAACAAAAAATCACTTCTTTTCAAATAAAATATCCAAGTGAAGTGTCAAAGAAACTGAAGAGAAAAATATATTTTGCCCTGGTATTTGTGGCTCAGTTGGTTAAAGTATCATCCCATAAACTGAGGGGGTTATGGGCTCAATTATTAGCTGGAGTGCATATGTGAAGGTAACCAATCTCTGTTTCTCTCCTCTCTCTCTCTTTCACTCTTTCTCTCTCTGTCTCTCTCCCCCCTCTCCTGTCTGTCTAAAAGGAATGAAAAAGATATCCTCAGGTGAGGATAAGAAAGAAAATAATTAAAGAAATTGTTTTTCTCACAATTATTATTATATGTTAAATGTAAATAATATTAACAGAGCAATTAAAATAAATGTAATGAATTTGAACAAAGCCTTTATGAAAAACTCATGGTTTCTTTTTCAAGAGAAAATATTACCTGAGATTATTTACCACTACTGTTTAAACTATCATCAGGTCACAATGATAATAATAAATATTATACCCATTTTGAAGGTGAAATAAATCAGTAATATTTCTCAAGAGTGGCATGCTAATGTAATGTTAAAAATCACAAATGAAGACAGACTCTTCAATGTGATATATCAACCAGCATCATTCTCGTGAATATCTTCAATAAAGATTTACATTCTCTTTATGATATATATTTTTATCCAGACTTTGATTTTAGCCAAGAATTAAGAGCAATGCAGCTATATTAAACACAGTTTTCAAGGAAGCTGATGAATTTTTTCCCCAGGGCTTAATAATAGTTAAAATAGAAAATGAAGCTTATTTGACATATTCCTAGAGTAGATGTCTTATAACTTACATATGTGTTATGTGTATTTTTCTATGTGTTTTTAAAAGTTTCATTAGAAAATAAAGAAAAATAGGACATAATTAGTTGGCAGTCAAGTAGCTAGAAACTGGACCCACTGACCTGTGCCTCCAGCACAGATTTTTGGCTGATATTCTGACAAGTGACCCGAATAATCAACAAAATCTCACATGATGTGAATTATTAAAGCCAAGGAGTAAAGAGGTTGCGTTGCACCATCTAGTAAGATTTTTTTTTTTAAGTTGAAGGGGAGACATCCTGTGCAAGGTACTTGTGGCAGAGGAGAGATCAGACAGAAAATGTAGCTCAGTGGTTCCCTCCCATCCTGGAGTAGAGCCCTGGTCCCATACAGGGAATCCCCAACCCTAATCAGGAGAGGCTTAGAAGGATATTCAAAATCTTGGAGGCAGGCTACACACACAGAATGAGCAGCAAGTCCAGAAATCTAATGCCAACTGAGAGAGTTCCAGAGAGAAAGTCTATCTCCTAAAAGTGTCAGAGGCACTGGAAGGGTGTGGACAGCCCTGACCAAGAGAGGATTTGTGCTTTCTGAGGAGGTGGAGTATTGCAGTACAATATGAAATGTAATAATATCCATACAATAGAGACACTAAAAAGTGAAGAAGAGGAGAAAGAGTAGAAAACATATTTGAAAGAAATAACAGAAAACTTCCCTAACTTGGGGAGGGGAAAAGCCATGCAAGTTCAGGGAGCACAGAAGGTCCCAATCAAGGTGAATCCAAAGAGGCCTACTTCAAGACATATCATAATTAAAATGCCAAATTTTAAAGACAAAAAGAAAACCTTAAAAGCAGCAAGACAGAAACAGATAGTAACATACAAGGGAGCACTGATAAGGATAGCAACTGATTTCCCTACAGAAACACTACAAACCAGAAGAGAATGGCAAGAAGTAATCCAAGTAATGAAAACCAAATGCCTACAATCAAGAGTACTCTACCCAGAAAGGCTCTTAATTAAAATGTGAGGCCAAATAAGGAGTTTCCCAGACAAAAGAAGACTCAAATAATAAACCTCTCCAAACAAGCACTACAAGATATGCTAAAGGTGCTGTTTTAAGAAGATGAAGAAAGAGAGAGAAAGAAAAACACAGGCACAAAGAGGAAAAATGGCAATGAATAAATACCTATAAATAATAACTTTAAAAGTAAATGGAATAAAAGCTTCAGTCAAAAGACATAGTGTAGCTGAATGGATAAGAAAACATGACCCACATGCATACTGTTTACAAGGGAACCAATTCAAAACAAAAAGTCTACACAAGATGAATATGAAGGGATGGAAAACAATATCTCAATAAAATGGACATGAAAAAAGCCAGAGTAGCAATACTTGTATCAGGTAAAATAGATTTCTAAACAAAGGCCATAAAAAGAGACAGAGAAGAACACTTCATAAAAATCCATCAAGAAGACATAACTATTGTACGTATTTATGCACCAAACATAAAAGCACCCAAATATATAAGGAAATATGTTGAGTATTTCAAGAAAGATATAGACAGAAACACATTTATAGTAGGGGATTTTAATACTCCAGTGTCAACAATAGACAGATCTTCCAAATAACGTATCAATAAGGATACTGTGGGACTGAACAGGCACTCCAGATCACATGGACTTGATTAAAATATATAGAAATTTTCTCCTCAAATAAGCAAAATATACTTTTTTTAAAATGCACATGGAACATTTTCAAAGATAGACCACATGATAGAACAAAAAAAGAGCTTCAACAAATTCAAGAAATTTGAAATCATATCAAGCATCTTCTAGGATCACAGTGGCTTGAAACTATAAATCAATTTCAAGGGAAAAATTCAAAAGCAACGAAATTCAAGGAGACTGAGTAACATGTTATTTAAAAATGAATGGGTAAACAACAAGACCAAACAAGAATTCAAAAAGTTTCAGGAAACAAATAGAAACAAGCACACAACAGCCCTAAACCTATGGGATACATTGAAGGCAGTCCTGAGAATGAACTTAATAGCAATACAGGCTCATGTAAAAAAGACACTGAAATTTCAAATACACAACCTAATGCTACATGTACAAAAACTAGAGGAACAACAACAATCAAAATCCAGAGTGAGTAAAATGAAGGAAATAACCAAGATCGGAGTAGAATTAAATGACATAGAGACTAAAAGAACAAGTCAGACTTCCGGCCAAGATGGAGGCTTAGGGGAGAAACACTGTGCCTCCTCGCACCACCAAGTTTGAAGACAACAAAGTTTTAGTAACAAAAACACAACCAAAACAGACAGAAAATTGAACCGTATGGAAGTCTGACAACCATTCATCCAGACGGGTAGGAGGGACAGAGTCAGCGGCTGGCAGAGTCGGGTCACGCTGGAAAAACTGGCCCCACTGAACCAGGCATGCAGAAGACTGTTGGCAGATCCCAGGTGCAGGGTGGCAACGGCAGACCAGCACAAAGCGGTTGGCTGACCAGGGTCACACATTTGCGTGCAGATAAACCAGGCAAAAAAAGGAGCAGTGAGACAGATTGTGCAGCTAGAGCCCCAGCGCTGGGAACTAAAGCTTAAAAGCACCATTTGGAGAAACTTCCGGGGGTTGAGGTGATGGGAGAGGCTCTGAGGCTCGCAAAGTGTTCATTGGAGAGACCCACAGGGTCCTGGAGGGTGCACAAGCCCACACATCTGAGAACCAGCACCGGAAGGGCCCAATTTGCTTGTAGGAAGCAGCAGAGGGGACTGAAATCTGAGAGAGAGCTGAACAAACGCCATTGCCCCTCTCTGACCCCACCCCCAAATACAGCACCACAACCCAGCAACTGGGTTGTCCCACCCTGGTGAACACCTAAGGCTCCACCCCTCATATGTAACAGCTAGGAACAGACCAAAACATTATGGCTCAAGAAGAAGAGCAGCTCAAAGCCCCAGAGCCAATACTTCTAAGTGACCAAAAGATAGCCAACCTATCAAATGCACAGCTCAAAATACTGGTGATCAGGATGCTCACAGACCTGGCTGATTTTAGTGACAAATTAGAGGAACAAATGAAGGCTAAACTAATTGAAATGAAGGGAAATGCACAGGAAACCAATAGTGATGGAAAGGAAACTGGGACTCAAATCAAGGGAGTGGACCAGAAGGAAGACAAAAAATGACCAAACAGAAAAGAATGAAGAAACAAGAATTCAAAAAAATGAGGAGAGGCTTAGGAACCTCCAGGACATCTTTAAACTTTCCAACATCTGAATTGTAGAGGTACCAGAATGGGAAGAGGAACAGCAACAAGTGGAAAACTTATTTGCACAAATAATAAAGGAGAACTTCCCCAATATGGCAAAGACAATAGACTTCCAGGAAGTCCAGGAAACTCAGAGTCCCAAAGAAGTTGGACCCAAGGAGGAACACACCAAGGCACATAATAATTACATTAGCCAAGATTAAAATGAAGGAGATAATTCTATAAGAAGCAAGAGATAAGGGGACAGTCACCTACAAAGGACTTTCCATCAGACTGTCAGCGGATTTCTCAAAAGAGATCTTACAGGCAAGAAGAAGCTGGAAATAAGTCTTCCAAGGCATGAAATCCAAAGACGTACACCCAAGATTGCTCTATCCAGCAAGGCTTTCATTTAGAATGGAAGGGCAGATAAAATGCTTCTCAGATAAGTCAAGTTCAAGGAGTTCATCATCACCAAGCCCTTATAATATGAAATGTTAAAGGGACTTATCTAAGAAAAAGAAGAAAAAATATGAACAGTGAAAGGGCAGCAAACTCACAGTTATTAACAACCACACCTAAAACAAAAGCAAACTAAGAGGACAGCTAGATCAGGAGTGGAACCATAGAAATGGAGATCACATGGAGGGTTAGCAACAGGGGAGTTGGAGGAGGAGAAGGGGGAGAATGTACAGAGAATAAGTAGCATAGATGGTAGGTAGAAAATAGACAGGGGGAAGGGCAAGAATAGTATGAGAAATATAGAATCTAAAGAACTTGTGACACATGGACATGAACTAAAGGGGAGTAATGGTGGGGGAGGGAGTGTTCAGGTTGGAGGGGAATGAAGGGGGAGAAATGGGACAGCTGTATTAGGATAATCAATAAAATTTCTAAAAAGGAAAAAATAAAAGAACAAGCCAAAGGATCAATAAATCCAGGAGGTGGTTCTTTGAAAAGATAAACAAAATTGACAAGCCTTTAACCAGAGTCAACAAGAAAAAGGAGAGAGGAGCCAAATAGAATCAGAAAAAAAGAGTCAACATTACAACCAATCCCAAAGAAATACAAAGGATTGTCAGAAATTACTACAAGCAAATATATGCCACAAATTTTGACAACCTGGGAAAATGGATAAATTTCTGAAAACATGTAACTTTTCAAAACTGAATAGAGAACAAGCAGAAAGCCTGTTTAGACTGATAACAGTTAGTGAAATTGAACATACACTTCTCTAAGGAAAACATACAGGGGACTTAGAGATGTATGAAAGGATGCTCAACATCACTAGCCATAAGAAATATGCAAATTAAAAGCACAATGAGATACCACTTCACACTGGTGAGAATAGCCATCATTAACAAATCAACAAACAAATGCTGTCAAGGCTGTGGAGAAAAGGGAGCCCTAGTACACCATTGGGAATGCAGACTTGTGCAACTACTGTGGAAAACAGTATGGAATTTCCTCAGAAAACTGAAAGTGGAAATGCCTTTTGACTCAGTAATCTCACATTGGGAATATGCCCTAAGAATCCTGAAACACCAAATGAGAAGAGTCTATGCACCCCAATGTTCATAGCAGTACAAATTATAATAGCCAAATTCTCAAAACAGCTTCAGTGCCCACCAGTAAATGGGTGGATCAAAAAGCTGGTACATTTATACAATGGAAAACTGTGCAGCAGAAAGAAAGAAGGAGCTTCTACCTTTCATGATAGCATGGATAGAACTGGAGAGCATTATGCTAAGTGAAATAAGCCAAGTGGTGAAAGACAAACTGTATGATTGCACCTATAAGTGGAACTTAATCAATAAAATAATGATCAAAATAGAACCAGAGGCATGAAATCATGGAACACACTGATAGTGACCAAAGGGGTGGACAGAGTGGGATAATTGTGGGAAGAAGAGGAAAGGGACTAGTCAAATAATATGTATGAATGACCATGGACATGGACAACAGTGTGGGGATTGACTTTGCAATAGGATGTGGGCTGTGTTGAGAAGGGCAAAAGAAGAAAAGTGGGACAAGTTTAATAAAGGTTAACAATAAAAATTAATTAATTAATTAATTACTAAAAAAAATTGAACTAAAGATTCAACTCAACGCGTTGGGAATAGAACCAAAGGAGAACACAAAATAAATGAGAAGGAAGAATATAATGTAATGATGGCAAAATAAATGGAACAGGCACAACACCAAAAACAATAATCAGTGGAAAAACTAACATAAACAAAAGGTAATTCCTTGATTAATTGAATTGACTGAGCTTTGGCATAATAAGCAATTAAAAGAAAAAAATCTAAATAAATAAAATATTTACAAAGAAATGTATTAACTACATAAATTTAAAGTATTATTAATTATGTGATAAGATGTGAAAATTTAGTTAAACTTGATATATTTGGAGAAACATATAAAATGCTGAAATTACCACAAGAACCCTTTTATATTCATTAAAAGCATGTTATATAAAAATATACCAATAAATTGGATGTCAACAAAATTTTAAAATCTTTCCCTGGAAAACCACACTAAGAGCACATGAAGATAGAAAATATTTGCAAACCATTTATCCAATGGTAGATGATTATCTATAATATATACTTAACAGTTGAAACTTGAAAGAAAAAAAACCCCAAGCAATCCAGTTAGAAAACAGACAAAATGCATGCAGAGAAATTTCATCAAAGAGAACATGAGTAGCAAATAAGTGAATGAAAAGATGTTTGATATCAATATTCACCACAGAGATCAAATGAAGACCAGAATAATATATTACTACATACCTATTCGAATAGCTAAAATATCTATATTGACAATGATATTGATATAGATTAGATATATATAAACGTATAAATATAATACAAAAAGTGGCAAGGATGTGAAGAAACTAGATCTGCTTTACATTGCTTGTGGGATAGCAAAATGGTGCAGCTGCTTTGGAAAATAGCCTGTTTGTTCTTCAAAAAGTTCACTCAAAAAGTTAGTCCATTTGAACCAGATGTTCCACTCCTAGATATGTACCTCCCAAAATTCAAACATATGATCACACAAAAATATCTAGACAAATGTTCATATAATATTTTGATAATAATAATAAAAAATAGTAAACAGCCTAAATGTCTTTAACAGATAAACTATTAAACAAACTGATATGTTCATATATTTATATTATGAAATAATACCTAGTAACAAAAAAGAAGAAACTATTGATACATGGAATTGGAATGAATTTTAAAGGTGTTATACAAAGTGAAAAAAGCCATTCTCATCCTGAGCCTCATCACAGTTGTGGCTCAGTGAATTGAATGCTGGCCTGTAATTCAAAGGGTCACCGGTTCAATTCTCAGTCAGGGCACATGCCTGGGTTGCAGGCCAGGTACCCAATAGGGGGCACATAAGAGGCAACTACATGTTAATGTTTTTCTCCCTCCCTTCCCCCTCTCTAAAAATAAATAAAATCATTAAAAAATCCAATTTTAGAACTTTGTGTACTATTTCATTTTATTTATATAATGTCATGCAAAACAACAAAATTTTACAGATGGAGAACAGAGGACTAGTGCAGCTGACCGGGGTTAAGGTAGTAGGTGGATGAAGGCCAAGGTCATCTACTGACCCTGGTGGCATGAGGGTAGCAAAAGAGGTAGCATGAGGGATTTTTGTGGTGATGGAACTGTTCCATATTTTGATTGTGATGGTAATGGTTACAACTATCTACACATGTGAGAAAATATCATAGAACTATATGCACACACACATACACACAAGTGCATGCAATAATGTTCTAAATAAGGTGTGTAGATTTTTCCAATGTCAATTTTCTGTTTTTGATATTGTACTGTGATCAAACTAAGTGAAATCATATGGATTCTCTTCTATTTTTGCAACAACCTCTGAATCCATCATTTATTTTAAAATTAAAACTTATAAAAACTTAAAAACAAAAAAAAGCAAAACCAATCTAGATTAATTTCAAACATTGTGTACAAAGGATGACTCTAGGTATATTAATTTAAAATGTAAAATGTTAAATTATATAATCATTAGAAGAAGATGTAGAACAATGTATTCAGGACCTAGGGGTACACAAGAATGTCTTAAAACTTCAAAACCACTGGTCATAACCTAAAACTTGATTAAGTTGATTACATAAAAAATAAGAATATTATTTAATAGTGGCTTAAATTAAAAGTTTATAGATAAATGACAGGATGAGAGAAGATATTAGCAGGGTCTAAAAGCAATAAAGGATGCATATCTAAAATATATAGGAAACTATGTCTATTAATATCTAAAATAATAAATCGACAAGAGAAAAACAGAAACCTTAGTAAGAAAATGGGCAAAGTATGAGAACAGAAAAGGTACAGAGATAAAGCCCTGAACCTTAATATCACATGAAAACATACTCAAAATTCTTAATACTATGAGAAATATACATAAAATCACTTTATATCTATTAGTTAGAAAGAATAAAAAGCTAAATAATGTCAAACATTAGTATGGATGTTAGGATAAAAAATGCCTTAGATGGTGGAATTATAGACTGACACAGCCAATCTGGCAATACTTACTAAAATTAAATATAATTGATTAAATATAAATAATGTAACTTACATTTCAAATACATTTTCACTAAGATCTGTAAGAACCAGACACAAGATTATTCATAAAGCATTCCTTGTGATGGAAGGAAGAAGTGTGGGGGATTTTTTTGCATCAATTTCTGGGAAAGCAAGAGGTTAAATGTGGTAAGTATAGAACATGGAGAACCATGTAGCAGTCAAAAGCAGTGGATTAATGTTCCTATAATAAAAATGATGGATTTTAAAAGAGTGTTGATTGAAAAATTAAGAAACGCAGTGACATATAACACAACATTATTAGATAAGTTAGAATGAAGCAAAAATTCACTTTGCAAGAACACATACATAGTAAACACAGTGAAATTATTGTTGATGGTTGGTGTGGTAAGAGTGTGATAGCTGTGGGGAATGGAGGTAGAGGAGAATTAATGACAGGAAACCTATGAAGACCAAATTAAAATAATATACTATGATCTTAGGGATAAGATTCATTCAAACCTCTGCATCCGAAGAGTCTTTTCATTTCAACCTGTAGGACTTCCATGAACATTTCTTGCAGGGCAGGTCTAGTGACAATGAGCTCATTGAGCTTCTGTTTACCTGAAATGTCTTAATTTATGCCTCACTTTTGAGGGGCAGTTTTAAGGCATATAAGATTCTTGGATGTTCAGTTTTTTTCTTCTTCAAGCACTTTGAATATATCAGCCCTGCTGCCTCTGGCCTCCAAAGCTTCTAATGACAATATTAGTCATTAGACTGATAATATTAATGACGATCCCTTGTATACAATGAGGTGATTCACTTTTGTTGCTTTAAAGACTGTCCAGCTTTCTTTATTTAAATTTTTTAAAATTTTATTTTTAAAATTATTTTATTGTTGATCATGTACAGTTGTGTGCATTTACCCCCTACCACTCCCCCCCACCCCAGCCATCCCTACCTCCCTCCCCTGCTTCCACCCCACCTTGGTTTTGTTCACGTGTCCTTTATAGTTGTTCCTGAAAACCCTTCCCCGCTTTCCCCCCTTTATTTCCTCCCACCTCCCCTTTGGTTACTGTCAGATTGTTCTTAATTTCAATGTCTCTGGTTATATTTTGCTTGCTTATTTGTTTTGTTGATTAGGTTTGGCTTTCAATAGTTTGACTACAATGTGTCTTGATGTAGGGTTTTTTTTTAGTTCATTGTATTTGAAGCTTGTTAAAATTCTTGAAAGTTTACATTCATGTTTTCATTAACTTTGCAATGTTTTTGGTCATTATGTTTTCAAATATTCTCTCTGCCTCTTTCTCTCTCTCTTCTCTGTATGGGACTCCAAATATTGTACGTTAGTCCACTTGGTGGTTTCCCACATGTCTCTTAGGTTCTCTTCAGTCTTGCTTCTTTCTGTTCATCAGACTCTATAGTTTCAATTTCCTTATTTTCCAGCTTGCTGACTCTTTCTTCTGCTTACTCAAATCTGCCTTTGAAATACTGTAATAAATTTTTCATTTCAGTAATTATACTTTCCAGTTTTAGAATTTCTTTTTTCATTTTTATCTCTTTATCAATATCTCCAAATTGTTCATACATAATTTTATTGACTTTTTACCATATATTCCTTTAATTATTCGAGCATGTTTAGAAGAGCTTGTGAAAGATCTTCTAATGATTTAGAAGATCTAATAATTCTACCATCTGGTCTTTCTTCAAGATAGTTTCTGTTCTGCTTTTTTTTCTTTTAATGGGCCATGCTTTCCTTTTTCTCTGTATGCTTTGTGATTTGTTTTTGTTTTCATTGTTGTTGAAAGTTACATTTTAAGGTAATAATGTGGTAATTCTAAAATCAGCTTCTCCTTCTACTCAGTGTTTTCTCCTTTCTGTCATAAGCTGTCCTTTGTACTAAGGACTGGCCTGAGGTAGAAATTTGATTTTCTCTCAGGGATTTCCTCATTCTGAACCTTTCTCTGAGCATGTTCAATGACTTCACAGTTTCCTCTGTTTGTGCAGTAACTTTTAAATGCTCTATTCTTTAACATATAGCTCCCAAAGGGTTGGGAAAAGAGAACAATAAAAAGGGAAAAGGGTGCTGACCCTTTAAATTCCTTGGGAGTCTCTTCAGCTAGAGAGAAAGGGGCTTGCAACAGTGGAGGATGTAACAATGGCTGCCCATTTCTGTGACTGTGTTTCTGTTATCTGAGTTAGTTATGAGTGACCAGAACACAGATCCCAAATATCTTGAGATCAGGGCCCTTATTGTCCACCCTGATTCCCACTGGTTGTACGCAAGTTACCCCAGCAACACACACACAGCTGCTGCCTTCCAGAGGGCTGGGATTGGGGAATGAGTAGTGGCTGTTGAGCTAAGAACTGAAATTAAACACAATTTACCACCCAAGCCTTCCACTGGAAGTTCCAACCCTTCAATAGTCTCCAGCTTTCCAAAATAGTTACATTAGACAGATTCTGCAAGTGCAATTTTTATGTAGGGTGAGGAGACAAATTCCTGATGCTTCCTACTCTTCTCTTTGCTGAGAATCCCTGTAACCTTTTATTCTGGTCTTTTGCTAGTTTCTTTAAGTTGTTATTTGCCTTATCTATGCATGCCTCTCTAGTTATTGGCTTTTTCTGCATCATTTCACTTGCAAACTTCAAGGTAGTTAGTAAAGCATCACAAATATAATCTGTACCACCTTTACTGAGTTATTGCTACTAAATTTTAAAAGTTACAGTAGATAACAATCCAAAGAAAAAATTATAATAAGGTTTATATTGCTTCACATGTCTACAAATCCTCAGGTAAATTCTGCTCAATTTTTTTTTAATCACAAAGGACAGTGCCAGAAAGAACAAAGCACTTTGGCTCTCATATCACAGGTAGAATTTATAGCACTGATAGTGAGGAAAACAAACAGAATGAGTTAAAATCTGAGGTACAGATGGCAGACTTTGTTTTTTACTGCCTGTGCCTGTCATGTATACACAAACAATAAAATCTCATTAACCTGAACTGTATTAGTTTAGAATCTGCAATAATATCTATCTGCCCTACCTAAAAATATGTTGCTGCTCTGCATATATATGCATACACAGTCTGTTCAGCAAATAGATAAATTAGACTAAGTGAGAAGATTAAGAATCTCTGCTTTTGCTGAAGCTTTTGTATGTAATGAATGTCCTAATCACAAATGGTTATCTATTCATTAAAATCATGACAGCATTCTGTTAAGACTTAAGGCCAAGTTCTTTCTACTTCTCCCCTGAGGTAATTATATTGCCTTTATTTTAACATTTTATTGAATGCAGCTTGGGCTTTTCCTACAAAGAACTGATGAATTAATCTTTTCAGAACAACTGGAACAAATTTGACTATCTGGACATGTGTACATTCACTACTCCATATGTCCAAATGATAAACTCATTTGTCAGGGCTTAGCCAGAAAATAATTTTTCTTCATACAATAGTGTTTCAAAGGATTAAAATAATTATATTGTACTGCTTTCACAGTGGAGGGTTATTTTTATACATGAAGTTTTAAATACACTTTATTTATTACAGGCTATAAATGCATTCTGTACCACAGGACTCCCTAATGTGCAGTCAGCTACCCCAAAGTCGGGTCTGGTGGGCCAGGGCAGTGTAGTCTGTTGGTCTGTAATAGAAAATCAAGCAGGTAATTTCACATACAACAAACAGATGCAGAACTGCCTTACTGGTTCATACTCCTGTCTTTTAAGATATAAAATCATTTTTTAAATATTTATTTATTTATTTTTAGACAGAGGAGGAAAGGAGGGAGAAAGAAAGGGAGAGAAACATCAGTGTGTGGTTGTCTCTCATGTGCCTCCTACTGGGGACCTGGTCCACAACCCAGGCATGTGTCCTGCCTGAGAATCAATTCGGCGACCTTTTGATTTACAGGCTGGCGCTCAATCCACTCAGCCACACCAGCCAGGGCTAGGATGTAAAATCATTTTATGAAAAAAGCATTCTCTCTAATATAATCATTAATGTAATATGTAGTTTGCCCTTGGTAATAACATATGAACCAAAATTGCAACAACATTCTACAACCATAAGCTGCCTTTTCAGAATGCACTTTCTTTCTCCCTCTCTCTTGAAAAGCTTCAGTGCTTGTAGGACAGGAGATATAATTCAGAATTCAAGATTTAAATAATTTATTTGTCTCATAATAAAATAATAAAGCTTTTCCTTGTAAAAATGTTACAAATATATTGATCAATAATTTCAAAAACTCAGGAGTGGTTCTATTCTATGGTGGAAAATAAGAGCCTCATGACATTTAGGTGTTATCAATAGTTTTTATTATTTTTGCTGATCCCTAAATCTGTGGTTATAATGAGCTGCAACTATCCTAGAAAAAGATTTACTAAAGAGAAGTATGTAACAAATTCTCTCCTAAGTCAAATGTATAAACACAAGAGAGGGAGAAATTAGAAAATAATTTCTCTTTGAAATTTTGTCAAAATATCTATTTCTGCAAAAAGGAAGGGGGGGTAGAGCTTTGACCTTGGTAACTGGATTGCAGTTGAAACCAGGGTTCTGGACGAGAAATCGGGAAGAAAATCAGAGGTGCCATACTCTCCTAGACAAAGCAAGGATCACATGGAAGAGTCTGCCAAATGTTGTAAAGTCTGAAGCAGTTTACTATGAAAGAAGGGGAGAGGATATTTCAGAGTTTTAAGAAATAGGAAAATAAAGTTATTCAGTGTGACTGAAGTTTCTCCTGCTCAAAGACTTTGTTCAATAATTTTCTTTCTGTAAGTCAGATATTACCAGGAAGAACTCAAAATTCCCAAACTTAACCATTTTTTTGTTGTGGTTTCCCACAATAATGCTTTGTAACATAAGAAAGACACAAGATGCAGTTGCCTCAAATATCCCTTGAAAACAAACTCTAGGCATAAATTGAATTATCTTATTTTTCTCTCATGAAATAATTTTTTAAATTTTTTATTTAATAGTTATAGGTTTTTGTTTTTTGTTCTTTTATTTTATTTTAAGGTACTTTCAAGGAATCTGAAAACATTTTACTTAAAGGGTATTTCTAGCTAGAAATAACTTTAAAAATACTAGTTCTAAAGAGTCAAATTTGCATTTCTAATATGAAAATATGAGAAAGCTTATGTGAATGACTTAACTTTAGTTACATTAGGTAACTGAGGATCATAGAGGTTAAGTAAGTGTTTCAACATTATAGAGCTAGAAAATGTGGAGACAACTTTAGTTGTGTGCACAATTTATCAGAGATTGCATTTCATATATCTTTGAAATAACACTGTTAACAGTATTCTGACTGAACATTTTTATTCCTCAGTTAATCAATTATGCTTGATTCCTCACAACTCCTTCAGATCTATCCCTTTGTTTCTGCTCTCAAAGCTATCACCTCTAGATTTTTAGCTTTACAGTTCTAGCAAGTCTTTTTTCTAGTCTCTCCCTCTCTTACTCTCTTACAGATTTGAAGTTTATATCTATGTGGAAACTAAAATAATCTTTCTCAAACTTTATTTTCATTAACTCCAACTTCTTACTAAGTTTACTTAGTGTCATAAAAGAGGGTGACAATGTATCCCAGTTTGTCCATGATGGTCCTGATTTATATATGTCATCCCAGAATAATTATTCAGTGTCCTTTTTTTACTGCTCAAATGCCCAGTTTGGGATAATAAATTACATGGTTTTCTTACATATAACTAATTACTTCTAGATACCTCATCTCATATCTCAGCCACAATTCATCTGTCTCCTACCTTAACCCACTCACTGTCCTCCTATACACAAACTGATAACATAGACCTCCACATTGACTTCTATACTAACTGCCTCCATTATAATCACTTCTTTATCAAGAATTCCCTCATTGAACAAATGTTTAGCAAGTTCCTACTCTGTGCCCAGCACTATACCAAGTGCCAGAGTTGGAGCAAGAATAGGTCAGATAATTTCTATGCGCTTGTGGGGCTTCTATAACAAGAATGCCTTTAACACTTAGGTATCTAGTGAGAACTGATGTATTTGATCACCTTTAATCTTTTTTCTCATTGTCTTCTCTCTGGCATCCTATCATGTTAAAAATAAATGAGGAAAAATGGAAATATGTTCACTCTTATCTCCAAGTTCCTCTTACCAGCACACAGACAGGATCTGGCAGCAATAATGATTTGAAAGTGCTATGTAGTGTGCCAGTGGGAGGGTCTCATTGGGGAGCTCCAGGCTGCCAGCAGCTATAGAAATGGGAGGGGAGTCTGCATATTGAGGATGATCCTCTTTCTGGAGTTCAAAAGAACTGACAGGTAACACAGCTGTCCCAAACATTATGCTTTGGAAAATTATGAATCTGATTAAGCATAATGTCTGACTCTGCCCACCCACACACACATCTGTCAAGCATTAAGAACAGATATCTAGATGAAAGTACTTGAATAAGAAGTTGAAATGAAGGGAAATGCACAGGAAACCAACAGTGATGGAAAGGAAACTGGGACTCAAATCAAGGGAGTGGACCAGAAGGAAGGAAGAAATGACCAAACAGAAAAATGTGAAGTTACAAGAATTCAAAAAATGAGGAGAGACTTAGGAACCTCCAGGACATCTTTAAACGTCCCAACAGCCGGATTATAGGGGTACCAGAAGAGGAAGAGTGACAAGTGGAAACTTATTTGAACAAATAATAAAGGAGAACTTCCCCAGTCTGGCAAAGGAAATAGACTTCCAGGAAATTCAGGAAGCTCAGAGAGTCCCAAAGAAGTTGGACCCAAGAAGGAACATACCAAGGCATATCATCATTACATTAGCAAAGATGAAAATGAAGGAGAGAATCCTAGAAGCAGCAAGAGATAAGGGGACAGTCACCTACAAAGGAGTACCCATCAGACTGTCAGCTGATTTCTCAAAAGAGACCTTACAGGCAAGAAGAAGCTGGAAAGAAGTATTCCAAGGCATGAAATCCAAATACCTACATCCAAGATTGCTCTATCCAGCCAAGCTTTCATTTAGAATGGAAGGGCAGATAAAGTGATTCTCAGATAAGGTGAAATTCAAGGAGTTCATCATTACCAAGCCCTTATTATATGAAATGTTAAAGGGACTTATCTAAGAAAAAGAAGAAAAAATATTAACAGTGAAAAGACAGCAAACTCACAGTTATTAACAACCACATCTAAAACAAAAGCAAACCAAGAGGACAGCTAGATCAGGAGCACAACCATAGAAATGGAGAACACATGAAAGGGTAGCAACAGGGGAGTGGGAGGAGAAGAAGTGGGGAGAAGGTACAGAAAATAAGTAGCATAGATGGTAGGTAAAAAATAGACAGGGGGGAGAGCAAGAATAGTAGAGGAAATATAGAATCTAAAGAACTTGAGACACGTGGCCATAAACTGAAGAGGTGGAATGGTGGGGGAGGGGGGGTGCAGGGTGGAGGGAATGAAGGGGGGAATACAACAACTGTAATGGTATAATCAATAAAATATATTTTAAAAAAGAAGAAAATAAGTGAGAAGTATTAGGAAACCTAGATTAAAAAAAAAAACAACTTGAAATGTATGGCCTTGCAACCCTTGGTCACTACTACTTTAGTAGATGGGTGTGAGTTGAGATGCAAAATGCCATAAACATCAATAAAAATAGCACATTCCTTGTGTTTATTTAATCCATTCTTTAAACAGGCATTTTAATGGAAAAGCATTAGGGAGGATAAGAAGGGAAACTAGAGAGGTCAAAGAAATATATTTATTCACACTCTGGTAATTCTGTAAGTTAGTTATGTCATAACATTCCCTGTCATTTCTTTGTTTAAACTTCAAAATCTTCAAGAGGAGGTACCATGTTTTCTGGTTCACTATGGTATTCAAACGTTCTAATGAATATACATTATCTAGCAGGCATTTGCTGGGTTATAGGACATAGCAGTGAAGAAAAAAGTAAAAAATTCCTGTCCTTGTTATTGGCCACAGCATCTTCCACAATGTGCTTGTGAACAGAGGTTTTTCTGAGATTAATCTGATGTTTAATTTGAAAAACTATCTGCTCTCCTATTTAACCATCTGTCTAATATTTTTTAGCTTCTCAGCAAAGTTTTCTATGAGCTGGTAAAGGGTTTTATCTGTAGAATGTGGTTAGGTTTGTTCTAATTCAATTTCTCTATCTCAAAATAATAAAGGTGTGACCTGGCACCTTTGGAAACCTGGGTCAGTACTTACTTGTGCTTTGCCAAGAAGGACAATAAAAAGGACCTGAAGAAAATGCAGGCCAACAATACCAAAACCATGAGTGTATATGCTGAGGCTATGAAGACCCTCATTAAGCCCAAAAAGATCAAGCCCAAGGCCCCAAAATTCAACAGTGCAAGCTCAATCAACTTGCCTACATTGTCCACCCCAAGCTTTGGAAATATGTCTGTGCCTGTATCACCAAAGGTCTCAGACTCTGCCAGCCAAAGACCAAGGCCAAGTTTCAAACCAAGGCCCAGGTTGTGGCTGCAGTTCTGGCTCCATCTCAGGCTCAGACTATGTCTCTCTCTTTTTATTAGTTATACTTTCTGAATCTATATTCGTGGAAGAATTTAAACAGTACACAAAATGAAAGTTATGGCTGAATTAACAAATGTGCCTCTCAGCTTATAATTTTAGATATCACTGACATTGTATTTCTTAATATTTTTTAGTCTATAGTTAGAGAAATGTCAAGAAAGAAGTAAGAACAACCTGAAGCTTGACACCTTTATATGCAATAAGAAAATTCGCTAACCTAACAGTAAGTAGCATATAAGGCTAAATTCACATCTTAGTTTGAATTCAGTGTGTTTTCAAATGGCCAACTAAAACACATTAAGTGATTATTATGGACATAATCCGATGCTAGGTATCACAAAGTAAGTGAAAGCAGTTCTTGTTTTGAAGAAGTTTGAAGTCCATCTGGGGAAATAAATTTATATGCACAGAAATTTATAGGACCATTAGATTCTAAATTGTGTGGCACAGACTCTCAAAGCAAGAGGAGTTCTAAAAAGTGTATTGTTAAACTGAATTTAAGTACCTAGTATTATTAAAAATCAACAACTAAGAAGGGTGGAAATGGGAGGGATGGGATGGGAGTAATAGACAGAAAACTGTACTTGAAAAACAATTAAACAAATTTAAAAAAAAACATAAAAAAGGTTCTTAGATATAAAAACAGACTTAGATATAAAAATGGTCTTTAAGATATTAAAATAACTTAGTTACATATAAAATGTACAGCTTCTGCTATTGTTTGGTCCTCTAACCTTCTAGTCATCTATCATCAGCTAAGTGACTGAATAAAAGTATCTTTGGATAACTTGTAAAAAAAAAATCAAGCCCTGAATGGTGTGACTCAGTGGATTGAGCACCATACTGTGAACCAAAGGGTCGGGGGTTCAATTTCCAGTCAGGGCACATGCCTGGGTTGAGGGCCAGATCACCAGCATTGGGCATGCAAGAGGCAATCACAAATTGATGTTTCTCTCCCTCTCTTTCTCCTTCCCTTCCCCTCTCTGTAAAAATAAATAAATAAAATCTCAAAAAAATAAAAACACAGAAATTAAGATGACTGCCAACATAAAATGTTGATAAGGATGTTAAGCAACCAAAACTCTTATTCATTGCTGCTTTGAGCATAAAATGGTATAAAAACTTTAAAAAGAAGTCTGGTAGTTTCTTTAAAGAAAAAAAAACCCTATAAGGAAATTTTTAGTAAGAAAGCTCCAGAGATAGAAGTGCGTGTTAGAGTGTCAGAAGAAATGGGTTCAAGAAACAAATTACAGAGGCAAAAGAAGGGTCCTTAATGCTTAGGAGAAAGAAGGGTAAAGGTAATGAATGCATCTGAGTGGGGAACAGGAGAAGGACAAAAAGGTGCATATGTTCCCAAGAGGGACAGTGTGTAGTAGACTCTTATAAAACTAAACATAATGGATGTACCCTAAAAACATTATGCTAAATGAAAAAAGCCTGCCACAGAAAAACAAAAAAAAAAGGTATGATTCCACTTATCTAAATTACCTGGAATAGGAATATTCATAGAGAAAAATTTAGAATAGAGATTACCTGGGGCTGGGGGGTTAGAAGGTGAGAATGGAGAATTATTGTTTAATGAACATAAAATTTCTTTTCGGCTGATGAAAAAAGTTATAAAAATACATAGTGGTAGTGATTACACAACACTGTGAATGTACTTAAAGACACTGAATTGTACACTTAAAATTGTTAAAATGGGAAGTTTTAGTTCTATATGTTTCATCATGATAAAAAAATTACATGTACAAAAAATGGCATAAAAAATCAGAGGGCATTTACCACCCCCCAAAAAACCCCAAGACTAAAACAAAACCCTAAATGTATATCACACTCATTATTCAGAAATTTTAGTGCTAGGCATTTATATAAGTGAAATAAAAACATATGTCTATAACAACATTTATACAAAAATACTTTTATTTATAATTGCCAAAAGCTGAATTTATTCATCAAAGAAAAATATATAAACAATGTAATATTACTAAGCAATAAAAATAAACTACTTATACACAAACACATAAATTAACGTCAAATACATTGCACAAAAACTAATGAGTGACACAATAGACTATCAATTATATGATCTAATCTATATAAGATTCTACATAATAAAACTAATTTATGATACAAACCATCAGAACAATGTTTGTCTCTGCTGGAGCAGGAGGTGGAGATGGACTATGAAATGGAATGAGGGGCATCAAGTGATGGTAATGTTCTGTATCTTCACAAGACTATATTCACAGAGATATGAATTTGTCAAAATTCATCAAATGATACAATTACCACTTGTGTATTTCACTGTATGTAAAATTTACCTAACAAAAACAAAACCAAACAAATATTGAAATTTAGTTGATATATATTACAGATATTTTAAAATAATGTTTAAATTATTGTTCAAGAAGAGTTGTCTCCATTTTCCCCCTCCACATCCTCACCCCACTCATCCCCAACTCTCACCCTCAACCCTATCCCCCTTTAGCTTTCTCCATATATCCAGTATAAATGTTCCTTAACAACCCTTCCCCTATTCCCCCCATTATTCCTCTTTCCCCTCCCCTCTTGTTGCTGTCAGTTTATTCTTTATTTCCATGTCTTTGGTTATCTTTTACCTGTTTGTTTGTTTTGTTGATTAGGTTCCACTTATAGATGAAATTATACAGCATTTGTCTTTCAGTGCCTGGCCATTTTACTTAGCATAATGCTCTCCAGATGCATACATGCTGTTGCAAATGTTAGGAGTTCCTTCTTTCTCTCTGCTGCTTAGTGTTGCATAGTGTTAATTTACCATAGTAATTTTTAGATTTTTTATTTAATTATTGTTCAAATACAGTTTTCTGTCTTTTACTCCCATCCCAGCCCACCCCCCATGTTCCCCACCTCCCTCCCATTTCCACCCCCTCCCCTTAGTTGTGTCCTTTATACTAGTTCCTGTAAATCCTTCCCCCCTTTTCCTTGAAATTCCCTCCCCTCTTCCCTCTGGTCACTGTCCCCCTATTCTCTATTCCAGTGTCTTTGTTTTTACTTTGCTTGCTTGTTTGCTTTGTTGTTTAGCTTCCTGCTAAAGGTGAGATCATATGGTATTTGTCCTTCAACACCTGGCTTATTTCACTCAGCATAATGCCCTCCAGTTCCAACCATGCTGTTGCAAAGGGTAGGAGCTCCTTCTTTCTATCTGCTGCATAGAATTCCATTGTGTTAATGTACCACAATTTTTTTATCCATTCATTTACTGACAGGCACCTAGGTTGCTTCCAGCTCTTAGCTATTGTGAATTGTGCTGCTATGAACATTGGAGTGCATAGGTTCTTTTGGATTGGTGTTTTAGGGTTCTCAGGATATAATCCCAGCAGTGGAATTGCTGAGTCAACAGGCAGGGCCATTTTTAGTTTTCTGAGAAAATTCTATACTGTTTTCCAAAATGGTTGTACCAGTCTGCAATCCCATCAACAATGAACTAGGGTTCCCTTTTCTCCACAACCTCTCCAACATTTGTTTTTTGTTGCTTTGTTTATGATAGCCATTCTGACTGGTATAAAGTGGTATCTCATTGTGGTTTTAATTTGCATCTCTCTGATAACTATAGATATTGAGCATCTTTTCATGTGTCTCTGGATCCTCTGTGTGTCCTCTTTGTACCATAGTATTCTTATCCACTCATTTACTGATGGGCAATTAGCTTGCTTCCAGCACTTGGCTATTGTAAATTGAGCCTCTGTGAACATTGAGGTACATAGGTTCTTTTGGATTAGTGTTTCAGGATTGTTACAGTTTAGTCCCAGCAGTAGGGTCACTGGATTAAAAGGCAGTTCTATTTTTAGATTTTTGAGGAAATTCCATACTGTTTTCCACAGTGGCTTTACCAGTCTGCATTTCCACCAATGGTGTACTAGGGTTTCCTTTTCTCCACAACCTGGCTACCACTTATTGTTTGTTGATTTGTTTATCATGGCCATTCTGACCACTGTCAAGTGGTATCTCATTGTGGTTTTAATTTTCATCTCTCTGCTGGCTAGTGATGCTGCACATCTTTTCATATGTCTCTGGGCCCTCTCTATGCCTTTGGAGAAGTGTCTGTTCAGGTCCTTTGCCAATATCTTAATTGAAATATTTATCTTCCTGGAGTGAGGTTGTGTGAATTTTTTATGTGTTTTGGAGATCAGACTCTTGTCTGAGGTATCATTTGCAAATATATTTTCCCATATTGTTGGTTCCCTCTTCATTTTGCTGATGTTTTCTTTAGCCATGCAGAAGTTTTTATTTTGATGAGATCTCATTTCTTCATTCTTTCCCTTATGTCCCTTACTTTGGGGACATATTGATGAAGATATTGCTGTGTGGAATATCTGAGATTTTTCTGCCTTTGTTCTCCTCTAGGACTTTTATGGTGTCATAACTTATATTGAAGTCTTTCATCCATCTTGACTTTATTTTGGTTTGTGGTGTAAGTTGATGGTTGAGTTTTCTTTGTTTTACTTGTAGCTGTTCAGATCTCCTATCAACATTTATTGGAGAGTCTACTTTTTTTAGATTTTATTTATTTATCTTAGAGGGGAAGGGAAGGAGAGAGAGAGAGAGAAATATCAATGTATGGTTGCCTCTCATTCATCCCCTGCCAGGAACCGGGAACCGGGAACCAGGAACTGGCCTGCAACCTAGGCATGTGCACTGACTGGGAATCGAACTGCGGTCGTGTGGTTCGCAGGCCCACGCTCATTCCACTGAGCTACACCAGCCAGGGCTGGAGAGTGTATTTTTAAAAATTAATTTTATTTATTTTTTATATTTTAAGTATATCTTATTTATTTTTAGACATAGGGAAAGGGGGGGAGAAAGAGAGTGAGAAAAATATAAATGTGTGGATGCCTCTCTTGTGTCTCCCACCTGGCATGCATCCCCCAACCCAGAAATGTGCCATGACCAGGAATAAAACAGACGATGCTTGGATTCACAGTCCAGTGCTAAATCAACTCAGACATACCTGCCAGGGCTGAAGAGGCTGTTTTTACTTCATATTGTGCTCCCACCCTTTGTCGAATATTAATTGACCCTAGAGATATGGGTTTATATCTGGGCTCTCTATTCAGTTCCATTGCTCTATGTTTCTGTTCTCATGCCTGTACTAGGCTGTTTGGATTACAGTGACCTTGTAATATAGTTTAATATCTGATGTTATGATCCCTCTTACTTCATTCTTTCTCAAGGTTGCTGTGGGTATTTAGGGTTGTTTATGGTTCCTTCTAAATTTTTGAAATGTTTGTTCTATATTTGTAAAATGTATCAATGATATTTTAATGGGTATACCATTGAATCTATAAATTGCTTTGGGTAGTATGAGCATTTGGATGATGTTAATTCTACTAACCCCTGAGCATGGTATATGCTTCCATTTATTTGTATCTTCCTTAGTTTGTTCCTTCAGTGTTTTGTAGTTTTCCAAGTACAGGTCTTTTTTTTATTATAATTTTTTAATTTATTTAATTATTTTTTCCAATTTTTTAATTTAATTATTTTTCAAGTACAGTTTTCTGTCTATTACTCCCATCCCATCCCACCCCCGTGCTCCCCCCTCCTTCCCATTTCCACCCTTCTCAGTTGTTGCCCATGTATCCTTTATATATGTTCCTCTAAATCCCTTCCCTATTTCCCCTGAAATTCCCTCCCTTCTGGTCACTGTCAGCCTGTTCTCTATTTCAGTGTCTTTGGTTATATTTTGCTTGCTTGTTTGTTTTGTTGTTTAGCTTCCCATTAAAGGTGAGATCATATGGCATTTGTCCTTCAACACCTGGCTTATTTCACTCAGCATAATGCTTTCCAGTTCCATCCATGCTGTTGCAAAAGGTAGGAGCTCCTTCTTTCTTTCTGCTGCATAGAATTCCATTGTGTATATGTACCATAGTTTTTTGATCCATTCAAGTACAGGTCTTTTACCTCCTTAGTAAGGTTTATTCCTAGGTATTTTATTATTCTTGTTACTATACAAATGGGATTTTTTTCTAATTTCACATTCTGATATTTCATTATTGGTGTATAAAAATACCTTAGATTTCTGAATTTTGACTTTGTATTTCACTGTTTTTCCACATTCACTTAGGAGGTTGAGTAGTTTTTTGGTGGAGTCTATTAGGTTTTCTATGTACACTATGATATCATCTGCAAGCAATTCCAGTTTTACTTCCTACTTTCCAATTTGGATGACTTTAATTTCTTTTTTTGTGCCTGATCATTCAGACTAGAATTTTCAGTAGTATGTCAAATAGAATTGGTGAAAGCGGACATCCTTTTCTTGTTCCTAACCTCAGTAGAAAAGCTGTTAGCTTTTACCCATTGAGTATAATGTGGGCTGTAGGTTTCTCCTGTATGGTCTTTATTATTTTGAGGAATGCTTCCTCTATTCCCATTTTGCTGAGTGTTTTTTTATAAATGGGGGCTGTACCTTATGAAATGCTTGTTCCATGTCTACTGATATATTCACATGATTTTTCTATTTCCCTTTGTTTACATGATGCATTATGTTTATTGATTTGCAAATATTATGCCATCCTTGCATCTCTGGGATAAATCACTTGATCATGGTATATAATCCTTTTAATGCACTGCTGGATCCAGTTTGCCTATATTTTTCCTGAGGATTTTAGCGTGTATGTTCATCAGAGCTATAAGGCCTATAGTTGTCTTCTTTGGTATGTCTTTATCTGGTTTGGGGATTAAGATGATGCTGGCTTCCTAAAAAGGAGTCTGGGAACCTTTGTTCTTTTTGTATTTTGGGGAACAGTATTAGAAGGATAAACTTTAGCTCCTCCTTACATGTATTGTAAAACTGTCCTGTAAAATTGTCCAGTCCAGGCCTCTTGTGTGCTGACGTTCTTTGATTACTGCTTTGATTTCACCATCTGTTATCAGTCTGTAGGCTTTCTAATTCTTCTTCATTCAATTTTGGAAGGGTATATGTCTCTAGAAATTGATCCATGCCACCCATGTTTTCAAGTGTTTTGGCTTAGACTTTGTCATAATTTCTTACAATTCTTCGTACCTCTGTTTTGTTCGTTGCAAACTCTCCTATTTTATTTCTGAAATTATTTATTTAGGCCCTCTCACTTTTTTCTTGATAAATCTGCCTAGAGAATTGTCAGTGTTGTTTTTTCTTGTCAAAGAACCAGTTCCTTGTTTATTGATCTTTTGAATGGTTCTTTTATTCTCCATGTTGTTTAATTCTCCTCTTATTTTGATTATCTTATTTTTTCTCCTTGCACAGGGCTTTGTTGTTCCTCCAGTTCTTATGGTTGTAGGGTTAGGTTGTTTATTTGAAATGTTTGTATCCTTTTTACAAAGGATTGTATCATTATAACCTTCCCTCTCAGGCCTGCCTTTGCTGTATCCTTTAAGTTCTGGACAATTGTGTGTTCACTTCCATTTGTTTCCAGAGTATTTATAATTTCTCCATTGATTTAATTATCAACAAATTCATTTTTTATTTTTATTTTATTTTTATTTTTTAAATATATTTTATTGATTATACCATTACAGTTGTTCTATTCTTCCCCTTCATTCCCCTCCACCTGCACACTCCCTCCCCCACCATTCTCCCCCCCTTAGTTTATAACCACGTGTCTCAAGTTCTTTAGATTCTATATTTCCCCCACTATTCTTGCCCTCCCCCCTATCTATTTTCTACCTACTGTCTATGATATTTTCTGTATCTTCTCCCCCTTTCTCCTCCTCCCACTCCCCTGTTGCTAACCCTCCATGTGTTCTTCATTTCTGTGGTTCCACTCCTGATGTAGCTGTCCTCTTGGTTTGCTTTTGCTTTAGGTATGGCTGTTAATAATTGTGAGTTTGCTGTCCTTTCACTGTTCATATTTTTCATCTTCTTTTTCTTATATAAGTCCCTTTAGCATTTCATATAATAAGGGCTTGGTGATGATGAACTGATTGAACTTGACCTTATCTGAGAAGCACTTTATCTGTCCTTCCATTCTAAATGAAAGTTTTGCTGGATAAAGCAATCTTGGCTGTAGGTCTTTGGATTTTATGACTTGGGATACTTCTTTCCAGCCGCTTCTTGCCTGGAAGGTCTCTTTTGAGAAATCTGCTGACAGTCTGATGGGTACTCCTTTGTAGGTGACTGTCCCCTTATCTTTTGCTGCTTCCAGGATTCTCTCCTTCATTTTAATCTTGGCTAATGTCATTATGATGTGCCTTGGTGTGTTCCTTCTTGGGTCCAACTTCTTTGGGACTCTCTGAGCTTCCTGAATTTCCTGGAAGTCTATTTCCTTTGCCAGACTGGGGAAGTTCTCCTTTATTATTTGTTCAAATATGTTTTCCACTCATGGCTGTTTCTTTCCCCCTTCTGGTACCCCTATAATTCGGATGTTGGAACGTTTAAAGATGTCCCGGAGGTTCCTAAGTCTCTCCTCATTTTTTTGAATTTTCATTTCTTCATTCTTTTCTGGTTGGATGTTTCGTTCTTCCTTCTGGTCCATTCCATTGATTTGAGTCCCAGTTTCCTTTCCATCGCTATTGGTTTCCTGTGCATTTCCCTTCATTTCAACTAGTTTAGCCTTCATATGTTCCTCTAATTTGTGACTATAATCAAACAGTTCTGTGAGCATCCTGATGACCAATGTTTTGAACTGTGCATCTGAGAGGCTGGCTATTTCTTGGTTGCTTAGAGTTATCGGCTCTGGGGCTTTGAGTTCTTCTTGAGCCATCTTTTAGACTGTTCATGCCTGTTACGTATCAGGATCAGAGCCCTAGGTGTTCACCAGAGCAGGGCAACTCAGTCGCTGGGTTGTGATGCTGTATGTGGGGGTGGGGTCAAAGAGGAGCAATGGCAGTTCCGTCTGCCGCCTCCTGCTGCTGCTGCCGCAGTTGCCACCATCACCAGGGCCTGCGCGTTTTGTCCCACTGCACATGAATGTGCCACCATCGTCAGCCCTCCACCACTGGGTTCACCCGCTGGGGCCTGCACGGTCCATCTCACTGTGCGAGAATGTGCAACCGCGGTCAGTCTGACCCACACCTTGACTCGGTCTGGGCTGCCTGTGTGCCTGGGTCAGGGGATCTTTCCTGCCTGACCCTGCTCCGCTGCTGGCTCCACCCCTCTTACCGGTCGTGGTTGAAGGGTTCGTTGTTGTCCGACTTCTGTATAGTTCAATTTTCTGTTCTTTGGCTGTGTCTTTGTTTACTAAACCTTTGTTGTATTCAAACTTGGTTGTGAGAGAAGGCACAGTGTTTCCACCTATGCCTCCATCTTGGCAGAAGTCAACCAATTCATTTTTTAAAGCATGCTATTCAATCTCCATTAATTTGAGTATTTTGGGGTTTTTACTTGAGTTTGGTTTCTCATTTTAGTCCCTGATGGTCCAAGAAAATGCTTGATATGATTTCAATTTTCTTGAATTTGTTGAGGCTTCTTTTGCGTCCTATCATCTGGACTGTCTTTGAAAATATTCCATGTACACTTGAAATGAATGTTTATTTTGCATCTTTGGGATGAAAGTTTCTGTTGAGGGAGTGACTTGCTATTTTAGAATACAGCACAGCAATTAGGGAGTCACTCTTGTTTTTACAGCCCAGTGACTTGTTTTTCTTTTAGCTTCTTTTAACTGCTTATCCCCTGCATGCCAGAGATAATGCTCCATTTCTCCTGCTTCTGTAAGCTGCCTCCTAATTTGGCGCCAGAAGTAATAGTCCGAAGGATCGGCCCCCCTTGCCCTATAAAAATAACTGCTCCCCCACTGTTCAGGGCCCAGAATTTGGAGACTGACTCCTCTGGGTCCATGCGTGTAAAATAAAGTTCCACTCCGTACACCGGAAAGCGACTGAGTTGCCTTCTGTAACATTTTGGTTCCCTGGCCAGGAAGTTCACACTCAGGCAAGCAGGCCTTTGCCTCCAGTGAAGGCAGCAGGGGAGTGACCCAGAGGGAGCCCAGTGGCTGAAGGGAAGCTCGTGCCCCAGTGATTTCGGGTCCTGGACACCCCAGGCTCCATGGAAGTCATCTTCCGGACCACTCTTCAACCCAGGCAGGTGGGGTGTGGACTGGAACTATCTGGACCTGAGAAGAGACCGATCAGTAAGTGCCCCGGGGACCAGAGCCGGAGACCAGGCCCACCCTTGCAGTGGAAGGAGAGACTGATCACCTCTCAGGCAGGCAATCAGCCTTAAGTCCTCTGGAGGCCAATTGGCCATCTGGAAGGGGAAATGTATCCCCACTAGGTTAGGGCAGTCCTACTCGGTTGGGACTGTATAAACTCCGGATATTTGTTGGAGTGTTTGTGTGAGTGACTATGTTTGTGGCTCCATGGGTGAAAAATCTACAGAGCAAGAGTGTGCCCCAACCTGTGGTTCCTCAGTCTGTCATTTGGCATAACGGATGGGAGTTTAACCTGGATTCTATGGAAGCAGCCTTAGCTAAGACAGACCCAAGCTCTCCAAGAGGGGGGAGGCCAGGCGGGTGAAACGAAAACTCCTTCCCTTTGTCTGCATCATCCTGGGGGGGGGTCACCATGGGTGGGGGACCTTCCACTGTATTAGACTGCATGCTGCAGAACTTTGATCGGTTCTGCAGCCAGGATTCAACCATGAAGGCCAGTCAGTTAGAGGTCTTTTGCACCTCTGAGTGGCCGACATTTGGAGTAGGCGGGCCCCCTGAAGGGACATTGAATTTAGGAATAATTAGGGCAGTCCACCTCATAGTGACAGGCAAGCCAGGGCACTCCGATCAGTATATTTATATAGACTGGTGTCAGGAGCTGGCACAGGACATGCCGAAGTGGTTATAACAGTGCTCGAAACAGGCACCTAAGTCGGCTGCAGCTAAAGGGTCCGGACGAAAGACCGGCCGCCAGAATTGCAATCAGACAGGGTCTTTGTTACACAGGCCCACTAACCCAAAATTTTTCAGAGCAATCCTGAGGAACCGCTGGTATTTTTTCCTCCCCTGTATGTGGCTGAGGCATAAGGGCCCTCTCAGGCACCAGATACACCACCTCCATCAGTCTCCCCAGCCAAGCCAGTGCACCTCTAGCTTCTCCAATTGCTTCCCGGCTGTGGGAACGCAAAGGCCTTCAACTGCCACTCAGGGAGGTGCGGGGTCTGCCTCAAATTGGCGCTGATGGCACGTCACAGCTCAGTCCTATTGTAGTATACTATCAGCCGTTCACTACAACTGACCTCAACTGGAAGCACCATACTCCCTCCTATTCTGAGAAACCCCAGGCCCTGATAGACCTAATGGAATCTACCATGCAGACCCATCACCTGACTTGGTACGACTGCAGGCAGGTGCTCATTGTTTAATACTGAAGAGCGTAAGCGCATAATCCAGGAGGCTCATTGTCACTTAGAGGCAACAGACCCCATCGGGACTCTAGACCCAGCCCAGTGGGCCTGGTCAGCAGCCCCAGAAACCCAACCTGACTGGGACCATACCACTGAGGGGGGATGTGCTGCTGTGGTACGTTACCGGGAAGCACTGCTCCCGGGCATTTGAGCGAGGGCTAGGAAGCCCACCAATATGTCTGAAGTGGCTAGTGTCACCCAGAGGCCAGATGAGTGCCCAGGCGACTTCCTCGAATGCCTATGTGAGGCATACTGCATTTATGCCCCTGTTGATCTGGAGAATCCCGACAACCAGCGAATGATTAATATGGCCTTTGTGTCACAGTCGGCCTTAGACATTCGCAAGAAGCTTCAGAAACTCGAGGGGTTTGCCAGAATGAACATAAGCCAATTGACTGAGATCGCCAATAAAGTTTATAACAATAGAGAATAGGCAGCAGAACAGGCAGCCTGGAAGAGGAGGGAAGAAAAGGCAACCCTATTGGCCACAACACTTGGGCACCCTCCCCTGAACCAAGGAGAGAGAGAAAAGGGGGAAGGTAAAGGGAGCTGAAGGGTAGAGTGAGACCAATGTGCTTACTGCAAGGAGAGGGGCCGCTGGAAGAGGGAGTGCCCAAATCGCAAGAAGAAAAGCTCCAAGGAGGGGGCGGGGTGGATCAGGACCTGTGTCCAACATCCTTAACCTGGCTGGACTAGATTTGGACTGAGACAGACCAGGCTCTCTGAATTTAGGCCCCCAGGATCCCATGGTCCAAGTTACAGTGGGGGGCCACAGTCTACCCTTTATGGTAGATACCGGAGCAGAATATTCAGTTGTGACTACCCCAATAGCCCCTCCATCAGGGTGAGAAATTTTTATTATTGGAGGCACCAGGTGCCCCAGTAGCCCCAGAAGTTTCTGCCAGGCCCACACTGTAGAGGTGGGAGGACACACGGTCAAGCATGAGTTCCTCTACATACCCGAGTGCCCCGTCCCAATACTGGGGCAGGACTTACTTACAAAGTTGGGGGCATGGGTCACCTTCCAGCCTTCCAGTGAAGCCCACATGCAGGTCCAAGCCCCAAGCCTCCTCACTGTTATTTTCCTGAGGGAAGAAGAGTACTGATTATACCCCTCAGACACAGAGGACACAGGCCAAGACAGGTTAGGGCAAGGACTAAAGGACTTGTTGCAGCAGGACTACCCTGAGGTCTGGGCAGAAGGCAACCCCCCAGGATGGGCAAGGAATCAGAATCCTATCATAATAGAACTCAAACTGGGGGCTAGACCTCGGCACCTATGGCAGTATCCCCTGTCACGAGAAGCCAGACAGGGGATCTCTGGGGTCATTCGCAGACATTTACAAGAGGGAACACTAGTCCCCTGCCAGTTGCCATGGAATACTCCTTTCCTGCCAGTCAAGAAGCCAGATGGCAGCGGGTATCGACCAGTCCAGGATTTACAGGCAGTAAACAAGTCAATTAGTACCCTCCATCCCATAGTCCCAAACCCGTATACCCTGTTAAGTCAGCTTTCCCCATCTGCGTCTTGGTTCACCTGCCTCGACTTGAAGGACACCTTCTTTTGTATTCCAGTGGCAACTTGGAGTCAGCCTACTTTTGCCTTTGAGTGGGAAGACCCCCACACTGGGATCAAGACACAGCTAACCTGGACCAGGCTTCCCCAAGGGTTCAAGAACTCACCCACCCTATTTGGGGAGGTACTAGCCAGAGATTTGAAGCCATTCTCAGAGAAGGAGCCTGACCTGATTGTCCTACAGTATGTAGATGACCTTCTTCTAGCAGCTCCAGCCAGAGAACAATGCTGGAGAGGGACTCAAGCCTTGCTGAGGCTGCTCACTGACTGTGGGTACCAGGTGTCATGGAAAAAGGCACAAATCTGTCAAGAACAAGTAAAATACTTAGGGCTCCTTATTTCACAAGGGAAGAGATCTCTAGGGAGTGAAAGAAAGACTGTTATAGCCAAATTCCCCCCCCCCCCCCGGACCCAACAAGAACTTAGGGAGTTCCAGGGGGTGACTGGATTTTGTTGAATATGGATACCCGGCTTTGCCTCTGTGGCCAAAGCCCTCTACCAAGTCTTAAGGGAATCGGATACCCAGCCTCTAGATTGGGGACAAGAACAAAAGGAGGCCTTCCAGAGAATTAAGAGGAACCTCGGTGAAGCCCCTGTCTTTGGCTTACCAGACCCCAGGAGGTCTTTCGACTTACATATTCATGAAAAAGACAAAATTGCCTTGGGAGTTTTGACCCAGCTTGTGGGTCTTTGGCAGCTCCCCATAGCTTACTTGTCTAAGCACCTAGATAACGTCACTGCCAGGTGGCCGCCTTGCCTTAGGATGGTAGCCACTGCCACTAACTCTCTTGTAGGAGGCAGATAAACTGACACTGGGGCAGGAGATCAGCCTCCACATTCCCCATGCAGTAAATAGTCTCCTTGCAGGGCAAGAGCACAGATGGCTCTCGAACCCCAGACTGATGCAATACCAAGGCATCCTGCATGGGAACCCGAGAGTACAGGTCAAAACTATTAGATGTGTCAATCCTTCCACCTATTTTCCCATGGAGCTTGGAGAACTGGACCATGATTGCCTTGAAGTGACTGAGGAAATCCATGCCAGCCGACCAGACCTCTGGGACCAGCCCCTGCCTCATCCTGATGCTGTGCACTATATGGACAGCAGTAGCTACATGTCTAATGGGAAGTGAGTAGCAGGATAAGCTGTAGTAGGCCCACAGGAAATAGTAGAAGCTAAGGCACTACCAGCAGGATGTTCAGCACAAAGGGTTCAACTATGGGGACTCATACAAGCCCTGGAGCTTAGTCAATGAAGAAAGGTCAATATTTACACAGACTCCAAGTATGCTATGCCACCCTTCACATCCATGGTGCTATCTACTGGGAAAGAGGGCTATTGACTGCAGAAGGGAGAGAAATAAAAAACAAACAAGAGATACCTCCTCTGCAGCGTGGGCTCCTATTGAGGTAGCAGTTATGCACTGCAGAGGACACTCAAAGCCTGATTCTGAGGTTGCAAAGGGGAACCAAAGAGCGGATCAAGCCACTAAGGCAGCAGCCATTGGCTTGGAACAAGCTGAAACAACTGCTCCATTGATAGCCCCCCTCTTAGGCATACAAATCAACCCACGGGAGTATGCCCCAGCTGAAATAGAGTGGGCAAGACGGGCTGGAGGACAGGAAACTACTAAAGGGAATTGGAGGCTGTCTGACAGGAAAATATATGTCCCCCAGGGGCAAGCCAGCAATCTAGTGAGGCAGTGTCACAGCCTCACTCATATGGGCAAGATGTCCCTAGAAAACCTGTTAAAACGGTACTTTTACTTCCCTATTCTGGCTGTGCTCTGCGCCTCAGTGGCAATGCAGTGTGTTACATGCGCCAGGAACAATGCAGCAGGGCACCCAAGAATAAAGCCAGAAATGCAATACTCAGGGAGGCAGCCATTTGAGGATTTGCAGGTAGACTTTACTGAAATCAGAGCCAGCTGAGGGTATAAGTACCTCCTGGTTTTCATCTGCACCTTTTCCAGGTGGGTAGAGGCCTTCCCCACCCAGACCGAGAAAAGCCAAGAAGTCACCCGAGTTCTTATGAAAGAAATCATCCCAAGGTATGGTTTGCTCGTGACTATTGAGAATGACAATGGTCCAGCATTTATTTCTAACACAGTACAGGAAGTAGCAAAGCTCCTCCACATCAGTTGGAAACTACACACTGCATACTGACCGCAGAGCTCAGGAAAAGTAGAGCGCATGAACCGGACTCTCAAAGAAACTCTAGCTAAGTTTCACCAGGAGACTGGATTGCCCTGGACTGATTTGTTTCCACTGTCACTACTCAGGGTTAGGAATGCTCCTAACCCTTCAGGCTACACCCCATATGAGTTAGTTTTGAGGAGGCCCCCTCCCATCCTCAAGATAGATAAAGGCGGGGAGCAGGTTGAGGGAGGGGGGAGGATGGGGGTGGGGGGTTAGGGCAGTCAGTACCTCCAGAGGCTAGGAGAGACCCTAGAAAAGATAAGCCAGGTCCAATTGAGCCAAGGGCAGCAACCCTGGGGCAGGGACCAGCGCACTCTTTTAGGCCAGGAAATTATGTATGGGAAAAGACTGGAAAAAGGAACCACTTCAGCCGGTATGAACCAGGCCCTACCTAGTACTACTAACTACCCCAACTGCCCTCAGAGTTGCAGGTGTCGCCCCTTGGATCTATTACAGCCAAGTCAAGAAAGCAGCTGAGCCAGTCCAGGTCTCAGGCCCCCTGATGAGCAGCAGAGAGTGCCAGCCCTGAGAATTCGAGGAGGGCAGGGAGGAACTGGGACATCAGAGGAGTGGACCCTCGTACCCGCCACTGTTCCAGGAGAAGCTCTGGAGGGCCGATGGAGACCCAGAGCCACCAGCAGACTCCTCTGCATGGATCGTTGTTCCCGGGAATACCTGGCCCTTGTTGGCATCATCGTGGTGATTCTGGGAACTGTACTGGTGACTGTAGCCCCCTCAGGATGGAGTCCTGGTAATGGGCAGCTCTTGGAGCAGGCTACCTCTGTATTGTCTGTACTTTTGGATACTTAATATGTTTTGCCTAGCTTGCTCAGCCCCTGTTTTGGCTTCAGATTGCAGATGTGGCACACCAGGAGAAAAGGTGAGGATAGGAGGCGGCATAATATCGTGGTACATACCGCCAACAAGCTTTATGTTAAGCAACTCCATGTCCTCAGACTGTGTTAAAGGCTCAACGCTTTGTAGCTGGGGAGGGAAACTATATCAGACAGGTATTATGGTTGGGAGTTTAGGATTTCAGAGCCGATGGTGCTCATCTCATGGGCCCCCAGGTAGACAGGTTTGCTGGAACTACTATCCACAGCTAAGCAGCCTAAACCAAGCAGAGTTTGGAGTAGCCAGGAAAGAGGCAGTAAAAGAAATAGCAAACCGTGTTAAACAAGTAAAGGTAGAGTACCAACGCACCAATCTCACCACATTCTAGGAGGTATTGCAGAAGATAAGCCCAGCAGTACAGGTTCAGCATCTAGTAGAAAACATCTACTCGGTCTACCATGCCTCCAGAAACCCTACCCAGGGATGTTGGATATGCTTACCACTCAGAGAAAGAGGGTATATGGAGGCTCCAGTCCCCCAGGGATGGAACCACACAAAGAGATCTATGCCAGTTAATCAGACTGCAGTCCTAGGTCCTGTAGCATCTAGAGTTTTCTTAGAAATGAAAGGGAGTAACCTTACCTGTCTAATAGCTGATAGAACCTCCCCAGCTGGAAATGATATAGGTTCCCTTAATTGCCAGCCTTGTTCTAGCCAGTTCCACATTTTCGATAATGGCAGCTTTTGTACAGAACCAGGCCTATTCCTTCTATGTGGACAAGCAGCCTACAAGTGCCTCCCAGCAAATTTGACCAGAATATGTTTAGAAGTTTTCCTAGCACCCAGTGTGAGTGTGTGGACCCCATGAGAAATGACAAAGCTACTCATAGAGGAGAGAGGAAGGTCCACCCGAGTTAAGAGAGAGGCAGCAATAGCCACTATAGTGGGAGTAGGAATAGCTGTAGGAGCTGGAGCAGGTATTGGAGCCCTAGGTATGTCTGCAACCTCCTATTATAAGCTCTCAGCTCAACTGAATGATGACATGGATAAAGTAGCAGATTCTCTCACTACCATACAACAGCAAGTCAACTCCCTGGCAGAAGTCACTCTTCAGAACAGATGAGTGCTAGACCTGCTGACTGCAGAGAGAGGAGGAACTTGTACATTCCTAGGTGAGGAGTGCTGTTATTGTGTAAGCCAGTCAGGAATTATTGTGAAAAAGGTCAAAGAAATCCAAGAGAACATAAACTGCTGTACTAAAGAAGCAGGTGGAGAGGGGTGGCAGAACTGGGGAATAAGCCCTCAAGCCTGGCTCCAATGGTTGCTCCCTTTCCTGGGACCCCTAATCATCATTTTCTTAGGCCTAAGTTTTGGCCCCTGTATACTATGGACCATAGTCCAGAATCTAGAAGCCACAGTGACTCGCAGGATAACCGCCGAGATCCTGTCCCTCCAGAAACATCATTATCAGAAAATGCCCCAAGATATATAGGCCAGCCTTGTAGTAACGCTAGACCAGCAGACAGTGCTGTCAAGCATCAAAATGGGGTAATGTTGAGGGAGTGACTTGCTATTTTAGAATACAGCACAGCAATTAGGGAGTGGCTCTTGTTTTTACAGCCCAGTGACTTGTTTTTCTTTTAGCTTCTTTAAACTGCTTATCTCCTGCATGCCAGAGATAATGCTCTGCTTCTCCTGCTTCTGTAAGCTGCCTCCTACTTTGGCGCCAGAAGTAATAGTCTGAAGAATGCCCCCCACCCTATAAAAATAACTGCTCCCCCACTGTTCAGGGCCCATAATTTGGAGACTGACTCCTCTGGGTTCATGTGAGTAAAACAAAGCTTCCACTTCCTACACCCAAAAGCAGCTGAGTTGTCTTCTGTAACATTTCTACATATATGAGTTAAGTCTATTTCATCTGTAACATTGTTCAATGCCACAATATCCTTGTTGATATATTGTTTGGAAGATCTATGCATTTTTCACAATTCAGTGTTAAAATTCCCTAGTAGAAGTGTGTTGCTCTCTATCTTTCTTGAAGTCATCCAAGATTTTCCTTATATATTTGGGTACTCCTACTTGGGTGTATATATATTTATAATGTTTATATCTTCTTGATAAATTCTTCCTTAGGGATTATGAAGTATCCTTCATTGTATCTTTTTATGGCCTTTGTTTGGAATCAATTTTGTCTGATATATGTATTGCCACCCCAGATTTTTTTTCCTGTCCATTTGCTTGGAATCTTTTTTCTAACACTTCACTTTCAGTATGTGTATGTATTTTGTCCTTAGGTGGGTCTCTTGTAGGCAGCATATGTGTGGGTCATGTGTTCTTATCCATTCAGCTAACCTATGTCTTTTGATTGGAACATTACATTCATTAACATTTGAGGTTATTATTGATATGTACTCATTCATTTCCCCACTTTGTAGCTGTGTTCCTCTCTCCCACTCTTTTCCGTCCTCTTCTTACATCAGTCTCTTTAGCATATCTTGCAATGCTGGGTTGGTGGAGGTGTACTCTTTCATCCTTCTTTTGTTTGGGAAACTCTGCATTTCACTTTCCATTTTAATTGAGAGCCTTGCTGGGTAGAGTTGTTTTGTTTGCAGGGTTTTGCTTTTCATTACTTGGAATATATATTTTTGCCATTCTCTTCTGGATTGAAGTGTTTCTGTTGGAAAATCAGCTCCTAGCCTTTTCAGAGCTCCCTTGTATGTTACTTCTTGTTTCTCCCTTGCTGCTTTCAAGATTCTCTCTTTGTCTTCAAAACTCAGAATTTTAATTGTGACGTATCTTGGAGTAAGCTCATTGGGTTCATGTTGATAGGGTTCCTTTGTACTTCATGAACTTGTGTGACTTTTCCTCTCTCCAGGTTTGGGAAGGTTTCTGTCATTTTTTCAAGCAGGGTTTCTATCTCTTGCTCTTTTTCTTGGCCTTCTGGTATTCCTATGGTTCAAATGTGTTTCATGTTGTTTTGAAGTTTCCTTAAGCTATTTTCATATCTTTAATATTTTTTGTGTAGCAGTTCTACCTGGGTATTTATTTCTACATTTTATTCTATCTTTCTTATTCAGTCCTCTCCTTTAACCTGTCTGCTTTAGTTCCTTCTAGTGTGTTTTTTATTTTGGGAATTGTATTTTTCATTGTTTCCTGGTTCTTGTTTTTAGTTTGTATTTCCTTTTTCATACTATTGTATTTCTCACTGGGTCCCTTGTAGTTACCTGTGCATCCTTATCATCATTCCTTGAGCATCCTTTCACCATTATTTTGAGCTCTGTATCTGGAAATTTGCTTGCCTCCATTCATTTAACACTTTCAGTGGGGAGTCTTCCATTCCTTTCTATCGTAGGTTGTTTCCTTGTCTCTCCATTTTAAGTAATTCTTTTTGTTGTTTTTCTGTTCTGCTTTGCAAGCTGTCTTCATAGGGTGAACTTCTATAGTATGCCTTCTCTGGGGCTCAGTGGTGTGGTTTCTTTGATCTTGTCTGGATGCTCTTGGGTTGCCCTTTCTTCTGTTTGTGTGGGCTGTCTTGTCATATTTGGGTTTTACCTGTTGGTGGCTACTTTATTGGTGGGTTCCTTCCTCCAGTGGGTTTTCTTGTGTAAATTTTCACATTATCTTGTATGTGATCTGGGGCAGGGCAAGAGTGAAAAATATTAAATCAGCTGGAGAGTATTCTATTTGATTTAAAGTACCAACAAGTAGAGAACAGATAGAGGATCCTTTGAAGTACAGCAATAGCTGTGATATTTCACCCAACTAGCCACTTTTTATAAAGGTGACAAAGAGATAAGACTCTTATTAGAGGGGAGGAACTATGTGAGCTGACTTCAGAAAGCAGAGCAATTATGGAAGGTTAGATGGTGAGCTACAGTGAGAGTAAGGGGTAGAACTTGGCATAATGTGTGAGAGAATACAGTTAACCACAATGGTAATAAAGCTCAGGAAGGTGGTGGAATGGACCAAGACCAGGCGAAGTTGCTATGTGGGAACTGGAACAACAATAATATGAAAAGAAATATATAACCTGAATTAAAAAATTAAAAATAAGAGACCAAGAATAGTTTTTTATTGGAATACGAGTGTAGTTAAAGAAGAAAAAGTAAAATGCAATATGAAGAGGGCAGTAAAGAAAATCAATCAAACAGTGAAATCAAACAAAATTTTTAAAAAGCTAAAGGAAAGAAGATAAATTTAAAAAATGAAAATACCAAACAAATAAACAAAATAAAAATATTAAATGCAAGTTCTGAAGGACAGCAAAATGAAGTTTGTCTCAGCAGTTGGTGTTAGCCTTCTGAATTCCTTCTGGATCTGTCTTTGGTCTTCTCACAGCTCCAGGTCCTTTTGTCTTATGCTTAGGGGGAAAAAAAGGAAAAACAAAAAAGCTTCCTGCTGACTTTAAACTTGCCCAGCAGGTTTTGCTGTCTTCCTGGATGCTGTAAGCTGTGCTCAGTTATTGTTTTCCCCCCTTTCCTGTGTTTCCACAAATATAGGGGCTTGTTCTGGGCTACAGTATTCACAGGTGCCCAGTTTCAAGCCGTGCCCTCAGAGTGTTGTGGGGCTCACACTGTCCACTGGGTATATGTGCCAGGCCAGTGCCTCTAATCTACCTCATTGTGTAACCCTTTGAGTAGTCTGTGAGGTGCACTGAGTGGGAGCAAATTGCACCCTTCTTTCTCCCTCTTTGTTGGTCTGGGCTTGTGCACGTGTAATTTCCTTTCAGAGAAGTTAAGTTTCCCTATTGAATTAAGTCGTTCTGGGCACTGCTACTTCTCTGAAACCCAGGTACCCCTTTTTGATCAGTCCTTGCATGGGAGCAAGTTGGGCATCCCTCCTCCCTTTTTGCTGGCTGGTTACTTAGCACAAGAGGTCTTTGCACAACAGCCGATGGCCTTTTTTTAAGTCAATTCCCCTTGGTTGAGGGTGGCCAATTCTAACAAGCACATGGCTTTTTGCACAGCTCAACTCTTTGACCAGTCCCAAGACTATCTAACTCACGGTCCGTCACAGCTCAAATCTTCTCCCATGTCCAGGTGTCACCCAGCTCCCCAATTTCCATGGCACTGTCTCAACCAGTGACCACAGTCCTGGCTGGGAATGCTGCCTACTGGGTCTCTCCCACTGCACCTTTATACCCCCCAGTGACTTAAGACTCCTGGTCTCTCCTGGTACAGGAATGGGTTCCCTCTTCTGGGATGAGAGGGAGCTGCGAAGTTATAATCTCAGACCCATCTCTCCTCCAAAGTTCCGTGGAAGCCACAATTCCTGGCACAGGGCCCAGTGACTTTCCCTTCTGTCTATATAATCTCCTTACCATCCATTTTTAAATGTCTTCTTCAATCTTTGCCCTCCAAACTTTACATAAGCTCAGATTCCATTGGCTGTTCACTGTGTTCTTCAGAGGATTGGTAAGTGTCCCACCTGGGTGCATGAACAAGTGGGTTCAGCTCCCATCTACCTCATCACCATCTTCAAAGTCATATTACTGATGTTTGGGGGATGAAATGAACTGGTGTGTGAAACTTATTTTGAACTGCATCAAAAAAATATGGATTAATGAATAGATAAAAGAATGAACGGATGAATAGACATGTTATAAGACAAAATATTAATTAGTAACATTAATCAAGAATAATAGTAATTAATTAATTAAGTATCAATTAATTATTAAATAGGGCAAAATATTTTGGTTGTAAAATCTAAGTAGCAATCTCTGGGTATTTACCCTTTATTTTCTTGCATGTTGTAAAATAATGTTCATGAAGGGCATAAGAACTAAAGTGGGCTTTTCAGTGTGAGGAACATTTTTATAAGTCTAACATTGTCCCTAAGGAGTAGTGATGGGGCTCAAAGCCTCATTAAATAGAATGGAAAGAAATGGAATAATCATAGAGTGCGGAAGCTGGTATGACTGAAGCAGATTCTGTGTCTTAGTGAAAAATAAGTCCAGATACATATCATGACAAACTTAAAAAGTAAGATAATATAAAGTTACTGAGAGGCTTTAGTAAGATCTTCACTGGGCAATGATTTGGTGTAAATTGTGTCTTACAAAGATTGTTCAGCTGGTAGTTTTCTGGACAGATTAAACTAGAGAGAGCCTGTGGTTAGGTAGCTTGACTACCAATGCCACAATAGAGACATGAAGTGACAAAGGATGGTTAGAATGGAATCAATTAGAATGCTGTTCATTTTTAAACTATGAATTTATGGTTATTAGT
The DNA here is from genome assembly GCF_014824575.4 of Sturnira hondurensis. Taxonomy (NCBI): domain Eukaryota; kingdom Metazoa; phylum Chordata; class Mammalia; order Chiroptera; family Phyllostomidae; genus Sturnira; species Sturnira hondurensis. The sequence goes on from NW_028095857.1 coordinate 481,484, forward strand.
AACCATTGCTGTGTACGAATATATCTTATATTGTGTACACAATATATAAATTGTGTCAGCAATTTTAAGGAGGGATGTCATATTTTTCTTTGAGAATGGATTTACTTGTACATGAATCATTTACCATAAACCTCTTTTGGTTGATAATAAGCAAGGTGCCTGATTAATACGTTCTTGACTAAAATGGACCATGAACGGGGTTTGGAAGGTCCTTGCTCTAACCATACTAGAATCCTGTTTCAAAGAGGTATGTTGAGATGTAGGGTAGGAATTGTATACCTGAAGGACATTATTATAATAAAATAGTGAATAGACAAGAGCCTAGCAATAGTGCAGGACTGTTAGAACTTGAACTTGGATGTGTTGGTACATATTTTAGTAAACTAGTCATTAGAATACTGTATATTTAGGACCACTAGACAAGAAGAAGTAAGTGGACTGTTAAATTACTTGAACACATAAAAATGGCTTATAAAACAGCCACAGTGGAAGTAGCCATAAGAGATTTTAACTATCTGGGATAGATTGGCAACATTAAGTAGAAGAAGCGGAACTGGAAGATTTTTTGTGACTTTGGAACATGGTTGCTTTTGATTCAATATGTATGTCACCCACTAAGATGAGCATCATTTTAAGTAACATATAATTGAACACCTACAAGTACACTGAAGGATGTGTGTTTTAATGGCAAACTTTCTGGTGGTGAATAAGAAAGGGTTCTAATATCCATTTCCTTAAAAGAAGATACTGAGGTGGAGAGTCTGCAAAGAAGTGAATAGAATAGTTAGATGTAGGACAGGTTATCAGCTTTTGACATATTTAGCATCAAGGAAAATTAAGATAACAGTCTTCATAGATAGAAAAGTCATTAGAGAAAGGAACATATAGAAGCATACAAAATTAATGAGAAAGGATATCATAGTAACTTTGACTAAATGGAAAACTGGGATTAAAATAAATATGAAATATTTTAAGCAAATGAAAATCAGAAGGATAGGCAAATGATGACTACAGACTACAAACTTGCCTTGCAGATTCTTTGGTTTCTTTTACTGACTGAAAAACAATCATGTGTATGTCGGTGGGCAGGAGAATCACCACTCTCAATGAGAAAGAAAAGAAGGATTATCTCATCTATTGGAAATGGAGAGAGAAAGGTCACAGCTCTTCTGAGGCTCACTGGCTGAGAGCTAGGACACAGAGTCAAGGATTGCAGGAACCATGTTCCTCAGCCTCCAGGTGGCTCTGCCTAGTGAAGAGATCAATCCATGGAGCAGTTATAAACAAACAAATAGAAATAAGGAATCCTGAGCCTGGCAAAGACTTAGAAGACAGAAATTTTTCAACTATGCCTCAGAGATTTATACTTTCTGGCACTAACTTTAGTTGAGTTCTGATAACCCACTACCATCGGACCAGCCAGAGATTTATACTTTCTGGAAAGCAGTAAATATCCTAGCACCCCACAAATTCCACATGAATGTTGGGAAGATTTTAAATGTATTGGATTTGCTCAGAAATAGGTGTAATCCATCTAAAACAAATAGGCCATATATTGTAAGCTTAGAAGAAAAGAAGTGCAAGAAAAACCCTCAAAGCAAATGAATGGCATTGTTGGCAAGGAAATCTCCCTGGTCTCTCTGTAGTTACATACAGCTGAGTAACTACCAGCAATCTCTGGATACATGTAATGTCACCTGTCAAAGGAACTAAATTAGAAATTTCTGTGTCCAACTTTGCCTCACTAGTAGCATATGTGTTTCAGGCTCTTTTTGGAAGACACTGAGTTCAGAAACTGAAGGATGAATTACAGTGATATAAAATAAACATGTTCAAATGTTTTATATGCATTCAAGTTTTACCAATGTTTTATATGCATTCAAGTTATACCAATTTGCCTCTGGTCACAATCTAGAATGCTGAATGAAATAACTCAAACAGAGATAGACAAATGTCATATAATTTTAAGTGTGGAATCTCAAAAAAATGAAATAAATGAACAAGCAGAACAGAAGCGAAACATTTTGGTGGTTGTCAGGTGAGAGGGAGTTGGCGAGATGGGTGAAAAAAGTGAAGGGATGAAGAAGTACAAATTGGTAGTTACAGAATAGTCATGGGGATGTAAAGTACAGCACACAGAATATAGATAATATTTTTAAAAAATATATTTTATTGATTAAGCTATTACAGTTGTCCCATTCCCCCCCTTCACTCCCCTCCACCCTGCACACCCTCTCCCACCCACATTCACCACATTTAGTTCATGTCCATGTGTCATACTTATAAATTCTCTAGCTTCTACATTTCCCACACTATTCTTGCCCTCCCCCTGTCTATTTGCTACCTACCATCTCTGCCACTTATTCTCTGTACCTTTTCCTTCCTCCTCCTCCCACTCCCTTGTTGCTAACCCTCCATGTGATCTCCATTTCTGTGGTTCTGTTCCTGTTCTAGTTTGCTTAGTTTGTTTTTGTTTAAGGTGTGGTTGTTAATGATTGTGAATTTGCTGTCATTTTCCTAGAAATGTTTTTTGTCTTCTTTTCTTTAGATAAGTCCCTTTAACATTTCATATAATATTGTAATAAGTATGTATATTGTCAGATGGGTACTAGGTTTATTGGGGTGATCACCTTCTAAGTTGTAAAAATATCTAATCACTGGGTTGTACACCAGAAACTAATATAATATTTTATATTAACTTTACTTGAAAAATTAAAATTATTTTAAAATCCTTACATTTCCTGTCTTTGAAAAATTATAGGTAAAATAATACATAAAGGGAAGGCATAAAATATACAAAATATTCAACAAAATATTCATAGATCCAAAATACATGAAGTAGCAAAAGAAGAGACAAATCAAATCAGTCCACTCAAAAATTGCACAATAAAGAAACAAATATAATGTATTCATTTTAGTATTCATAGAAGAATTAAATTTGAAGAAAATTAAAAAAATAAGCAATGCATTTATATGGATATTTGTTAAATAATAAAATTCTTCATTATTTTCCATCATCTGAGTAATATGATATATTTGTTAATGTATCACTTGGTAATTTATGCAGAAAAAATGTTCAGATAATGTGTTAATGGAAACAGCTACCTGACTTTCATAAGTGCTTTGTACTTACACACTGCAATACTTTTTAATACAGGAGATTCAACCCATTTAAACTACATTATTTGGAATATTGTTTCTTTCTTTATTATAGGTAAAGCAAGTCTTAGTCTTACTCTTAATAGGAACAAGAATCCTTTTTCTTCATTTCTAGTTCAGTGTTCTGTTCAATAATATTTTAAGGTTTTACATAGGGAGGCCATAGGGAGGTTGTATGATCTTTATGATCACAAAATAAGCTCATTTAATTAAAATTTTGCTTAAAATTAGCCTTAGGTAAAATGTTAGCCTGGAATTGAAAATAGATTAAGGTCGTATTGAAAGCTAAAATACAAGATTAAGAAAGTTAAATCTGTTTCTACACAGAGGACCTTAATAAAGAATTTTTACAACCAGAAACTTTGAAATTACTACTAGTGAAAAATTGAGAGGAAATGCATAAAGTGCTGGTAATAATGAACACCAGGTTTCCTGAAATGGAAGAAAAGTGGAGTCAAATGTGGATTCTAGCCTCAGAGAATATCTAGTACCTGTAGTGTTATTTATTTACTTTTATAGTTGAAATTCATTTTATTTTTTTAAAAAAGTTTTCATTTCTCATCACAACCCCTTAAAGCTGGTGTTATCTCCTTGTCCATTTTGTATTGTTTTACATCATTTATTTTCAGTGATGTACTAATAAAGTTGCCTGGCATTTTTCTATGTGTGCATGGTTTCAGATTTGTGAAAATATCACCATGTACAAATTATTCTGAATTTGCCTTTTTATCTCAATGTTATATATTTGAAAAATGCATAGTTTTGATAACCAACACTAGCTATGTTCTAATCTATCCCTCTTCATTACTTTTTATTATTATGTTATGTGTTATTTAAAGTACATAACCAGTTACAGCCTTGGGCTGATAACTTCCAACATCTTGAAAAAGAATCTGTACAATACAGAAGCAGAAAATAGGCTTGGCTAGCCTAATATCTAGGGATGTTTGTTTTTGAACAATTCTACATTTTTTTGAATTTTGTTCACAATAACATCATTAATAGTGGTTCTACTTCTAACTTCCTCAGTTCTATAGAAGCCCAAACTAAAGCAAATTGTAGCTTTAAATGCATGCACTCTGAACATGGAATACTAAAAACAAATTTCTGACTCTTGTTCCAGTCAGTTTATGGCTTCAGGCATGAGTTTGATTATCTTATCTTAATATACAAAATAACAAGTGTAATTATCGGACATAAATCTATACTGGTTAATTGAATCTGCTGAATTTTGAAAATAATTATTTGTTTCCATACTCAGGAAAGAAGGAAACATCTCAAATACTTTTATCTATATCACCTATTGATAAATAAGTAAGGTTTATACCTTTGAAAAGAAAATTCGAAGATTTACCTTAAAACACATTTTAGCTAAAAAAAAAAAGTGAGGTCAAAGATGGTGGCAAAGTAGGTGGGAGCTTAGCTCACTTGCTTGTGCACCCAAATGGGACACTTAGTCGATCTTCTGAAAAACAAAGTGAACAGCCAACAGAATCTCAGCTGATATGAAGTTTAGAGGCCAAAGTGTGCAGAGGGTGCTTCAAAATGGGCAGTAAGGAGGATTTAGAGGCTTACAAGAAAGTCTCCAGATCTGGCACCAGAGATTGTGGCTACCACAGGTACCTTGGAGGAGAGCCTGGTCAGTGATAGCAGCCTAGTGGCTCCCTCCCCTCCCAGGGCGAGGAAGTCCCAGACACACAGCAACCTGAATGCATAAAGTCCCTGGGGGGAGTGAGGGAAGGCAGCAAGCAACACACAGTCATAGGAGTAACCAGACTGAGATGGTGGTCTCCAGCCTGGACATTGCCAGAGAATTTGGGGAATCTCAGTGACATCTAGAGTTGGGAGAGGAGGTGGGCCATGACTGGCTATGACTCAGATAGAGTGTTGGACTGTGTGGAAAATCAGACAGTGGTTTGGAGGGGCTGTAGTGCTAAAGAGATTTTTTTCAAAAAGGGAACTGAGGTGTTCACTGCAGGGACCTTCAGTGTGCGACAGCCGAGCCAACAAAGTGGAAGGAGTAGGGTGTGATTTACTACCACTCAGTGCACCTCACCAACTGATCAAAGAGGTGCAAAGAGAAGTAGCTTCCTACTAGGTGCAAATGTGCAGAGTGGAAAGTGCTGGCCACACAGAGCTCCGAGGGCATGGGCTGGAAACTGAACACTTGTGATTATTTTAGCCTAGTCTGAGCTCCCACCATTGCAGGACCACAGAAAAGAAGAAAACAGAGCCCAGCCGGCCTCTGCCTGCAGGAACCTGGAAAATCTGTAGAAGGAGCTGGGCAGGTTTTTTTTTTCTCAAGAGTAAACAGTAAGAACTGGAGCTGAGAGAAAACCAGAGACAGATCCAGAAAGAAGTCAAAAGTGGGAAACCAAGAGCTGATACAAATTTCACTTTGTCTTCAACAAAACTTGAATTTTTAAAATTTCTCATTCTTCTTTTATTTAGTTTTTTATTGCTGCTTTTGTTTTTAATGTTCCTTTTGTTTTTCTATTTTTGCTTTCATATTGAATTTAAAAATATTTGTATTTTCATGCTGTTTTTGTCTTTTTTCTGGTTTAAGATTTCAATCTATAATATTCATAAATATGGAAAGGAGCTGTAGCCTTTGCTACAGTTTCTTTGTATGTCTGTATATGATATCATTTCAGTTATTTCTTTTTCTTAAATATTTTTATTTATTTATTTTTAAAGAGAGGGGAAAGTAGGGAGAAAGAGAGAAATATCAACATCTGGTTGCCTTTCACACACACCCTACTAGGGACGTGGCCCACAACCCAGATGTGTGACCTGACTTGAAATCAAACCAGGGACCATTTGGTTTGTAGGTTGGCCCTCAATCCACTGAGCTATACCAGCTAGGGACTTTTCAAATTGCATTTTAATTCTTCTTTCACTTCACTAACACTCCAAATAACACACTAGTTTTGGTCTTTTACTTTTTATTTGTTTTATTCAGATTATATATTTCTTATCATACTCTTGTTATTCTAAATCCCACAGAGCACCTTTCCCTGGTCTTAATTAATTTTGCCATCTTCTCTAGCTTTATTACCACAATATAAACTTTATTTTCCCTCACACTAAGCCAAATTTCTATTCCTTACTTTCACTATTTCTCCTCTATCTAACCTCACATAAGCACTCTTCTTTCTCAAGTCAGCTCATATTCTCTTTCTCTTCTAATAAGAGTTTTATTTCTTTTCCACATTTCATAAACTGGCTACTTAGCTGAAATACCACAGTTATTGCTGTACTTCTCCAAAGTAACTGCTATTTGTCAACTATTTGTTTGTACTTTAAATTGCATAGAATACTCTCCTGCTGTCTTACTACATTCGTCTTTCCCCTTCCCCAAATCAGCTGAGTGAGGAATTTTATTTCATTGTTTTCTCTCTCCTTTTTTTGTTCCTTCTGCCAACCAGGGCTTTATTTCTTACTATTACTAGGTTGCTTTCCCCATCCTCTCAAAATCATTAGACATCTCATATTCACTTTTTGCTTCTCTACAATATTCTTATTTATAGTCCACCTTTATTAAACTTCATTCAGCTGTTTTCACTATCGACCTTGCTGTGTTTTTTGCTTACTTTGGTACAGTACCTTTTCATCTTACCTCAGATCACATAATATACCCTTCCCCTTTCTTACCCCATTGTTCCCATAGTCCTTTCATGTTTTACTTATGTTTTAAATTTTGTTCTCTACCTTTCTCCTCATTGGTTCTATCCCAATTCTTATCACTTCTACTCCTGCTTACCACACAATAACATTTTCCTCTATTTTATTCATCTTATATTCTCTTTGATACATCGTATAATATCTGCAATCTCTCTTCACCTTTATTAATCTTAGTGCAATCACCATTGAGATTGCATATGTAGTAGGTGGGTTCTTATTGCTGGCATATGTTTGGTTGTCTGGTAATATTTTTGTTAACCAACACCTGTACAACATACAATACAAGGTGGGAGTAATGACACAAGCCCACACTGGAGGGGAGAACCCACCAACAAAGGAGCCACCAACATGTAAATCCCAAGTAAAACAAGAGAGCTTACACAAATGAAAGAAAAGGCAACCCTAGAGCATCCAGAGTAGGAGATCAAAGAGTTAACACCACTGAGTCCCACAGAACCCCTACCACAGAAATTAAACCCATGAAGACAGCAGGCAAAGGAGAGAATCTGAAAACACAAAAACAAATAAAAAGAGTCACCTGAAATGAGGAGACAAAAAAAGAGCCCACAATAGAAAGAAGTAGAAAAATCCCCACTAAAAGAGCTAAATGAAATGAAGGCAAGGCAAATACCAGGCATAGAATTCAAAACAATGGTCATAAGGGTGTTCAAGGACCTCAGTGACAGCTACAATGAACTGAGTGAGAACTAGAACACCATGCAAAAGGAAGTTGAAAACTATAAAGACAAACCAAGAAGAAATGAAGAATACAATATCTGAAATAAAAATATATACTTGAAGGGATTACAAGCAGTCTGGATGAAGCAGAGGAAAAAATTAGTGAGTTGGAAGACAAGGTGGAAAGAAATACCAAGGTGAAGGAAAAAGCACAAAAAAAAGACAGAAAAATATGAAAATTGCTTAAGGGAACTGCAAGACAAAATGAAATACAGCAATATTCGAATTATGGGAATACCAGAAGGAGAAGAAAAGGAGCAAGAGAAAGTAACCATGTTTGAAAAATAGTGACAGAAAACTTCCAGAAACTGGCGAGAAGAAAACCCACACAAGCTCAGGAAGCAGAGAGGGTCCCAATCAAGATGAACCCAAAGAGGATTACTCAAAGTCACATAATAATTAAAATGACAATTTTAAAGATAAAAAAAGAATCTTAAAGACAGCAAGAGAGAAACTGGAAGTAACATACAAGGGAGCTCTGATAAGGCTAGCAGCTCACTTGTCAACAGAAACACTATAATAAAGAAGAAATGGCAAGAAATATTTCAAGTAATGAAAAACAAAGGCCTACAACCAAGACTACTGTACCTAGCAAGGTTCTCAGTTAAAATGGAAGGCCAAATAAGGAACTTTCCAGACAAAAGAGGGCTCAAAGAAAACACCTCCAACAAACCAGCACTGCAAGTGGTGCTAAAGGGTCTGCTTTAAGATGATGAAGGTAAAGAGTGAGAGAGAGAGAGGAACACAGGTCCAAAGGGAAAAATGGCAATGATAAATTACCTATCAAAATAACCTTAAATGTAAATGGATTAAATGTCTTAATCAAAAGACATAGTGTAGTTGAATGATAAGAAACCATGACCCACACATATGCTCCTTACAAGAAACCCACCTCAGAATGAAAGATCTATGCAGACTGAAAGTGAAAGCATAAACAAAAATATTTCAAGCAAATGAACAGGAAAAATAAATAGAGTAACACACTTATATCAGACAAAAGAAACTTGAAAAGAGAGGATATAAAAAGACAATGAAGGACACTTCATGATACTCAAGGGAAGAATCCATCAAGAAGACATAAACATTGTAAATGTATATACACCCAATATAGGAGTACCCAAATGTATAAGGAAAATCATGAAGGACTTCAGGAAAGAGATAGACCAGGGTATTTCAAAACCTGGCTATCAGCAATGGATAGATCTTCCAAACAAGATAACAGCAAGGATTATGCAGCATCGAGCAACGGCCTAGATCAAATGGACTTAACTGAATATATATATATATATATATATATATATATATATATCCTTACATCTCAAAAAAGCAAAATGAACATTCTTTTTTTAAAAAATTATTTATTTAACTTTAAAAAGAGGGGAAGTGGGGGAAAGAGAGTAAGAGAAACATAGACATACAAGAGAGACACATCAATTGGTTGTCTCTTGCATGTCACCAACTAGAAACCTGACCCATAAGCCAAGCATGTGCTCTGACTGGGAATCAAACAGTCAAGCTTTTGGTTCACAGGCCAGCACTCAATCCACTGAACCAACCAGCCATGTCAAAATGCACATTTTTGTCAAATGCACATGGAATATTTCCAAAGGTAGACCACATGATAAGACACAAAACAAATCTCAACAAATTAGAGAAAATTGAAATCATATCAAGCATTTTCTCAGACCACCAGAGCCTGAAACAAGAAACAAACCTAATAGAAAAAAACTCAAAAATATACAAATGTATGGAGACTCAATAACATGTTATTTAGTGATGAGTGGGCCAACAATGAGATCAAGGAAGAAATAAAAAAAATTCTGGAAATAAACTAAAATGAACACACAACAGTCCAAAACTTATGAGATGCTGTGAAGGCAGTACTGAGAAGGAAGTTCATAGTGATACAGGCCTACCTAAAAAAGATAGAAATATGTCAAATAAACAGCCTAACACTCCATTCATCTATAATAACTAGAGGAAAAACAACAAACAAGGGACAGAGCAAGTCTAAAAAAAGAAATAACAAAAGTCAGACAAGAATCAAGTGACACAGAGAATAAAAGAACAATTCAAAGGATCAATAAATCCAGTAGCTGGTACTTTGAAAAGATAAAGAAAATCAAACAACCCTTAACCAGATTAATCAAGAAAAAAAAGAGAGCATACCAAATAAATAAAATCAGAAATCTGTTTTGTTACAACTAACAAAACAGAATTACAAATGATTGTAAGAAACTACTTTGAACTACTATGTGCCAAGAAATTTGAAAACCTGAGAGAAAATACAACTTTCTAGAAAAATATAATCTTCCAAAACTGAAAGCAAGAAGCCTTAACGGACTGGTAACAGCTACTGAAATTGAAGCAGCCATCAGTAAACTCCCAGCATCGAAAAGCCCTGACCTGTGTGGTTTCACAGGAGAATTTTACAAAACATTTAAGAAAATGCTAACCCCAATTCTTCACAGACTATTACAAAAAGTCCAAGAAGAGGGAAGACTCCTAAACTCTTTTCATAAGGCCAGCATCATCATAATTCCCATACAAGATAAAGACAAAACAAACAAAAAAGAAATCTAAAGGCTAACATCACTTATGAACACAGATGCTAAAATCCTCAATAAAACATTGGTAAACCTCATCCAGCAATACATTAAGAAGATCATACACCATGACCAAGTGGGATTCATCCAAGGGATGTAAGGATGGTACAATATTTGCACATCAATAAACATAATACATCACATAAAGAAATGGAAAGACAAAAATCAACTGATTCTATCAATAGATGCAGGAAAAAATCTTGATAAGGTACAACACCCCTTTATGATAAAAACATTGAGCAAACAGGGTAGAGGGAGCATACCTCAATGTAATAAACACCATATATGAATAACGTATAGCTAACATCATACTGAACAGGCAAAAACAAACAGCTTTCCCACTAAGATCAGGAATGAGACAAGGATGTCTGCCTTCACCAATTCTATTCAGCATTGTACTAGAAGTTCTAGTCAGAGTGATCAGATACAAAGAAGAAATAAAAGCTATCTAAATCAGAAAAGATGAAGTAAAACTGTCATTGTTTACAGATGACATCATAGGGCACATAGAAAACCCTAAGGACTCCACCAAAAAACTACTCAACCTCATAAGTGAATTTGGCAAAAAAGCAGGATACAAAGCCAATATTCAGAAATTGAATACGTTTTTGTACACCAAAAATGAAATATCAGAAACAGAAATCAGGAAAAATATCCCATTTGCTATAGCAACAAGAATAATAAAGAACCTAGGAGTTAACTAAACCAAGGAGGTAAAGATCTGTACTTAGGGTACTACACAGTATTGAATAAAGAAATTAAGACCCAAATAAATGGAAGCATATACTGGGTCCATGGGTTGGTAGAATTAACATCATCCAAATGTCCATACTACTCAAAGCAATTTATACATTCATTGCAATCTCCATTAAAATACTAATGACATAGTTCACAAATACTGAACAAACATTTAAAAATGCATATGGAACCATAAAAGGCCCCAAATAGCCATACAATTTTGAGAAAGAAGAACAAAGCAGGTGGGATCACAATACCTGATATCAAACTATACTACAAGGCCATGGTAATTCAAACAGTCTGGTACTGGCATAAGAACAGACACATAGATTAGTAGAACAGAATAGAGAACCCAGAAATAAACCCATGTTTCTGTGTTCAATTAATATTTGACAAATGTTGTAGGAGAATAAAATTAATTAAAAATAGCCTCTTCTACAAATGGTGTTCAGAGATCTAGAAGCTACATGCAATAAAATGAAACTCGACCACCAACTCACACCATACACAAAAGTGAACTCAAGATAGATAAAAGACTTGTAAATGTAGGTCACAACATTATAAGAGTCCAAGAAGAGAACATAGGCAGGAAAATCTGAGATATTCCACGCAGCTATATTTTCACCAATGTATACTGTAGAGCAAGGGACACAAAGGAAAGGATAAGCTAATGGGACCTCATCAAAATAAAAAAAATTCACACAGCTAAAGAAAACATTAGCAAAATAAAAAGGGAACCAACCATATGGGAAAATATATTTGCATATGATACCTCAGACAAGGATTTGATCTCCAAAATATATAAAAAACTCATACTATTCCACTCAAGGAAGACAAAAGATCCAATTTAAAAATGGACAAAGGACCTGAACAGATACTTTTCCAAGGAGGACATACAGAGAGCCCAGAAACATGAAAAGATGCTCAGCATCACTAACCATCAGAGAGATATAAATTAAAACTGCAATAAAATACCACCTCACATTCATCAGAATGGCCATCATAAACAAATCAACAAAAAATGAGCATTGGTCAGGTTGTGGAGGAAGGGGAACCTTAATATACTGTTAGTGGGAATGCACCCTGGTACAGCCACTGTGAAAAACAGTACAGAATTTTCCTCAGAAAACTGAAAGTGGAACTACCTTTTGACCTGGCAGTTCCACTGTTGGAATTATACTTTAAGAATCCTGAACATCAATTCAAAAGAACCTATGCACCCCAATATTCATAGCAACACAATTTAAAATAGCTAAGTGCTGGAAACAACCTAAGTGCCCATTCAGTAAATGAGTGGATAAAAAAAAACGTGGTATATTTACACAATAGAATACTATGCAGCAGAAAGAAGAAAGAGCTCCTATCCTTTGCAACAGCATGAATGGAACTGGAGAGCATTACGCCAGGTGAAATAAGCCAGGTGGTGAAAGACAAATATCACATCATCTCACCTATAAGTGCAACCTAATCAACAAAACAAACAAGCTAGCAAAATACAACCAGGGACATGGAAATAAAAGACAAACTGACATAACCAGAGAGGGGGAAAACAGGACAAAGAGGAGGAAGGGTAATTGATGAATATGTATAAAGGACTCATGGACGAAGAAAATAAAGGGAAGGTTTGAATATGTGAGATAGGGTGTGTAGGGCACAGAGTGTAATGGGGGCAGTGGGGCAATTGTAATTGCACAACAATAAAAAACAGGAAGAAAAGAAATAAAGAACAAAAATGTGAAGCTCAGAAAAATCTGGATGTTGAAGTAGTAGAGAGAATTTGGAGGATTATAACACTTTGCTAGAACAATTTGTGTGACCCAGAAATATACTTCTCTAATAGGAATTATTTTTTTTCTTTGTGATGTGAGGATTGCTTAGTCTGATAGGTGTAATTTGGAGAAATGTCTGGCTTCTTGGTTCTGCTCTTTAGTGAGAATGCCAGGTAAATTAAGGGGCTGGAGTTAATAAAGGGGCTGGTTGTGAGTCTAAGTTAAAGCCAGTTGGATTTACAAGCACTTTAGGTGATATTTGATTTCTGATTCCTGTGCACACTTCACAATTGGCTCAAAATCTGTAAGAAGGTGGGTAGGATTGTGACTTTGGTGAATTTAAAATCTGTCAAATGAATGCCAGGGAGCCCCAATAAATCTTCCAGGCCTTGTACTTCAATAAAACCTTCCCTGTCAAGACATATTTACACTGGTTCTAGGAAGCAATATAGTGATGGGAGGATAGTGAGCTTGGGCTTTGCAATTATGCTTCCTAGATTTGAATCTTGTTTTCAGATTTGTAATTTGGAGCAAGTCAGTGAGCTACCCTAGACTTCAATTTCCTTATCTGCAAACTAAGGGGTTAAATACTATGACCAAGTAATCCCCCCTTAAATATAAGCATTCTTAAAGTATTTTAACTATTTTCCATTAGTATATTTGGATGTTAAATATGATTTCATATGTTTGGTGGATAATACAATATTTCTAATAATGGCTACCACATTCTCACAAATGTCTAAATACTACTGAAGAAGATTTGAAATTACATGATCCATATCTGACAGGCCTGCTGTAAGTTGCATCATCCATTCCATCCTCTTACAGATATATTCATTTTCTATTGGGAGTGCAATAAATTACTAGCAATTTAGGGGCTTAATCTGACATAAATTTATTATCTTATAATCCTGTACATCAATATCTAAAGTGGGTCTCCCATGGCTAAATGCAAGGAGTTGACAAGGCTGTGTTTCTTTCAGGAGGATCTAGGGGAGAATCTTCTTTCTTGTGCTTTCCAGCTTCTAGACACTGTCTGCATTTTTTGGCTCATGGCTCTTTTCTTCATCCTCAAAGGCCTTCTTCCTCTGACTCTTCTATTCTTCCTCCTTTCACTTTTAAGGACCTTTGTCATTATATTAGACGCAGCTGGCTAATACAGAATATTTTCCCACATCAAGATCCTTAACTTAATCACATCAACAAAGCACCTTTTGCCATATAACATATTTATAGACTCATAAAATTAGGATGTGGATATCTTTGGGGACCATTATTCTGCATGCCACACCAAGTAAAGAAACGGACTCCCAGAAAAGTCAAGGGCAGCGGCACCAGTGGTGGCGGCAGCAGGACAGCAGTCATTGGCCGGCGCATAAAGACCTTGGAGCCTTGGCTGCCTCAGCGGTCAGGGCCCAGAGGCTTCTGCTTGCACCCAGCAACAGGGGCGTCTGACACAGAGGACTCGTTGGGACCCTGGCACCTGTGAGTAAAGACAAAAGCGGCAGCGGCAGGGCCGGCTGCCCTCGGGAGCCAGGCACCCCAGAGTAAAGTCAAAGGCATCAGCGGTGGAACCAGCAGCCATTGGCCAGCACATAAAGACCTCAGAGGTGCTGCTGCCACAGCTTCCAGGGCCCAGAGGCTTCTGCCCACGGCCAGCATTGGGGCATCTGCCACAGAGGACTCAGCGTTAGCCCGGCAACTGTGAGTAAAGACAAAAGCGGCAGTTGTAGGACTGGCTGCCCTCAGCCAGCCCAAAACGCCTCAGAGCCGCCGCTGCCACTGTGTTAGGGGTGTAGGGGCTTCCGTCTGGGGCCAGTGCCACAGAGGACTCATAGGGAGCCCAGAACCCAGTGGAGCATTGGGCCAGCTGCGGGGTCCCTGGAAGAGCTGGTTCCCTCCCTCACCATCTAGGCGGGGCTGGGTGGCAGAGACCTGTCTGCCTAGGTGTGCAGGGAGGGTGGCAAGGACAGGGGGCCGTTTTCAGTTGCGATCTCTGTGGTCACCAGCCCACCAGCCTGCCAGCCCAGGAAATTTGAGAGGAGCATTGTCCTAACCAGTCAGGTTGGGGATTGGGCTGGGCTGAGAGGCACGCTTTCTGGAGAAGTTTTTACTGGAAAGTGGACTGAGGTGTTCTCCTGTGAAGGCAGCTTGACTTGCTTCTCACCCAGCCACAGGACTGGGAAGGACCAGTACCAGATCCCGTGGGACCAAGGCAGCCTGTCAGGTGGGCGGGCTTCCGCACCCCAGTCTGGTAGCCTGGCTGGTGGGCGGGTGTGCGCCTGGGCCTACAACCCATCCCACAGAGGGGTCTCGCTGAAATCAGACAAACTAGATTGGACAGTTTCAAACCAACAAGGAAGGAGTTTTTTTGGTGTTGTTTTGTTTTTGTGTTTGTATTTTTTTTAACCTTTATTTTTAAACCTTTTTTAGTAATCGTATATATATTTTAATTTTATTGTTGCTGTATCTTTCAGTACTCTGTTCCTCTCCTTTCTTTTTTCCTGTTTTAGTCCTTCTTCATTTCACCCCAAACTTATTGCTTTTTCCTCACTTCTCTTGCCTTTTTTGTGTGTTTGTTTGTTTGTTTGTTGCTTTCTATACCACTGTAAATACTTCACAACACATATCTCGGGTCTTAGCCCACTTTACAGGTTCCTGAATTCTATTACTGTAGTGATTAACTCTACTTGCTCACACGCTACGTCTATTTACTATTCTTAACTCTCACCTTACCTCAAAATATGACCACCCACAACCTTACTGCTTTCTAGATACAACTCACAAGTCTTCCCTCCCCAACAAGAGACTTATCTTTGGTCTATCCTTTCCTAGAGGTGGCAAATTGGGTTGAAGATTACAGTTAACACTATATAGAGCCTAAAGATCTTCTATTATTCTCTACCAGCTGTGACTGTAAATATCATAAAGTACTCTTCTGCTGTCATAAACCATTTTGCCTCCCCCTCCAGCTGATCACACACACACAAACAAAGGAGTAGGTGGAAGCAGAGAACATCAAGATACCTGCAGGAGACTGCACCACTGAATTTCACAGGAATTCTACCATAGAAGTTCACAACATAAACTGAGAGAGTCAGAACAGATCAATTTAAGAAGCTGAAGCTAACAAGAAGAGTCTCATAAGCAATGGGAAGACAAAGAAACAATTCCCAAATGAAAGAAAAGGTGGAAGTCTCAGAAATAATGTCAGATGAAAGAGAGGCAAGTCAGCTATCAGATATTGAATTCAAAGCACTAGTTATCAGGAAATTCAAAGAGCTCACAATGAGCTACCAGAAACGAGAGGGGAGCTACAATGAGCTCTCTGCAAACTATATCAACATGAAAAAGGAAATAGAAACTATCACGAAAGGACAATAGGAAATGAAGAATAAAATTTCACAACTGAAGAACACAGTAAAAGGAATGAAAAGCAGGATCGATGAGGCAGAAGATCGGATCAGTGAGTTGGAGGACACAGTAGAAAGAATCTCCCAGAAAGAGCAAGAAAGGGAAAAGAGGCTCAAAAAGAATGAAGAGGGACTAAGAGAAATGCAAGATAATATGAAACATAATAATATTAGAACAATAGGAATACCAGAAGGAGAAGAAGAAGAACAAGGGATAGAAAACCTATTTGAAAGAGTAATGATGGAAAATTTTCCTAATTTGATGAGATAAAAAGTTACACGAATCCAGGAATCACAGAGAGTCCCACTCAAGAGGAACCCAAAGAGGCCCACTTCAAGACACATCATCATTAAAATGCCAAAATTTTAAGACAAAGACAGAATCCTAAAGGCAGCAAGGGAAAAAAAGGAAGTAACATAAAAGGGAGCCCCAATAAGGTTAGCTACTGACTTCTCAATGGAAACACTCCAAACAAGAAGAGAATGGCAAGAAATCTTTCAAGTAACAAGAACCAGAGGCCTACAACCAAGGCTACTTTACCCAGCAAGGCCGCCAATCATGATAGAAGGCCAAATAAAGAGCTTCCAAGACAAAATAAGTCTAAAAGAATATGCCTCCACCAATCCAGCTCTACAAGAATTACTAAAAGGGCTGCTTTAAGGAAAGGAAGGAAAAGAGAGAGACAGAGAGGAACCATGGTACAAAAATGGCAATGAATAAATACCTATCAATAATAACCTTAAATGTAAATGGATTAAATGCTCCAATCAAAAGACAAAGAATAGCTGAATGGATAAGAAAGCATGACCCACACATATGTTGCCTACAAGAGACCCACCTCAGGACAAAAGACCATCACAGACTAAAAGTGAAAGGCTGGAAACGAATTTTCCAAGCAAATGGTCAAGAAAAAAAAGCCGGGATAGCAATTCTAATATCAGACAAAATAGACTTCAAAAAAAAAGGGCCATAAAGAGAGACCCAGAAGGTCACTTCATAATACTCAAGGGGAGAATCCACCAAGAAGACATTAACATCGTAAATATATATGCACCCAACATAGGAGCACACGAATATATAAGAAAAATTCTAGACTTCAAGAAAGATATTGACAGCAACACAATTGTAGTAGGGGGTTTTAACACCCCACTGTCAGAAATGGACAGATCTTCCAAACAAAATATCAACAAAGATATATCTGCAGTAAACGACACCCTAGATGAAATGGACTTGACTGATATATATAGAGCGCTTCATCCCAAAGAAGCTAAATACACATTCTATTCAAATGCACATGGAACATTTTCAAAAATAGACCACATGATAAGACACAAAACGAGCCTCAACAAATTCAAGAGAATTGAAATCATACTAAGCATTTTCTCTGACCACAAGGGACTGAAATTAGAAACCAACCCCATAGGAAAAAACCCAAAACACCCAAAATCTTGGAGACTGAATGGTATGCTATTAAACAATGAATGGGTCAAGATTGAAATTAGGGAAGAAATAAACAAGTTCCTGGAAACAAATGAAAATGAACTCACAACAACCCAAAGCTTATGGGACACGGCGAAGGCAGTCCTGAGAGGGAAGTTCATAACAATACAGGCTTACCTAAAGAAAATAGAAACATTTCAAACAAACAACCTAACCCGACGCCTGCAAGAACTGGAAGAACAACAACAAAGACAGCCCAGAGCAAGTAGAAGGAAGGAAATAACCAAGATCAGAGCAGAATTAAATGACATAGAGACTAAAAGCACAATTCTAAGGATCAATGAATCCAAGAGTTGTATCTTTGAAAAGATAAACAAAATAGACAAGCCTTTAAGTAGGCTCATTGAGAAAAGAAGAGAGAGGACACAAATAAACACAATCAGAAATGAAAGAGGAGAGATTACAACTGATATCACAGAAATAGAAGGGACTGTAAGGAATTACCATGCAGAGATATATGCCAAGAAATTTGAAAACCTAGGTGAAATGGACAAATTTCTAGAAAAATATAATCTTCCAAAACCCAATGAAGAAGTAGAAAGCCTGAACAGACCAATAAAAGCAAATGAAACTGAAGCAGTAATCAAAAAACTCCCATCAAACAAAACCCCGGACCAGATGGTTTCACAGGAGAATTCTACAAAGCGTTTAAGGAAGAGCTAGCCCCTTTTCTTCACAGACTATTCCAAAAAATCCAAAATGATGGGAAACTTCCAAACTCTTTTCATGAAGCGAGCATTATCATAATTCCAAAACCAGATGGAGACACAACAAAGAAAGAAAACTTCAGGCCAATAACCCTGATGAACATAGATGCTAAAATCCTCAACAAAATATTGGCAAATCGCATCCAACAATACATCAAAGATATCATACACCATGACCAAGTGGGATTCATCCCAGGGATGCAAGGATGGTTCAATATCCGCAAATCAGTAAATGTAATACACCACATAAACAAAAGCAAGGACAAAAACCACATGGTCATATCAATAGATGCGGAAAAAGCTTTTGATAAGGTACAACACCCATTTATGATAAAGGTACTCAGCAAAGTGGGAATAGAGGGAGCATTCCTCAATATAATAAAGGCCATATATAAAAGACCTACAGCCAACATCATACTCAATGGGCAAAAACTAAAAGCTTTCCCACTAAGATCAGGAACAAGACAAGGTTGTCCACTTTCACCACTTCTATTCAATATAGTATTGGAAGTTCTAGCCACAGCAATCAGACAAGAAAAGGAAATAAAAGGCATCCAAATTGGAAAGGAGGAAACAAAACTGTCATTGTTTGCAGATGACATGGTAGTTTACATGGAAAATCCTATGGACTCTACCAAAAAACTGCTTGAACTAATAAATGAATTTGGCAAAACAGCGGGATACAAAGTCAATATCCAGAAATCAAGGCATTTCTGTATACTAACAATGAATCAGCAGAAGCAGAAATCAAGAAAAAAATCTCATTCGATATAGCAAAAAGAAAAATAAAATATCTGGGAATAAATCTAACCAAGGAGTTAAAGACCTATATGCCAAAAACTACACAACACTGAAGAAAGAAATCAAGGAAGACACAAACAAATGGAGACGTATATCGTGTTCATGGATTGGAAGAATTAACATAATCAAAATGCCCATAGTACCCAAAGCAATTTACAGATTCAATTCAATACCTACTAAAGTACCAATGGCATATTTCACAGACATAGAACAAACATTTCAAAAATTTATATGGAACCATAAAAGACCCCGAACAGCAGCTGCAATGTTAAGAAAGAAGAACAAGGCAGGAGGGATCACAATACCTGATATCAAACTGTACTACAAGGCCTCTGTAATCAAAACAGCCTGGTACTGGCATAAAAACAGGCACATAGACCAATGGAACAGAATAGAGAACCCAGAAATAAACCCAACTCTCTACAGTCAATTAATATTCGACAAAGGGGGCAGTAACATAAAATGGGGTAAAGATAGCCTCTTCAACAAATGGTGTTGGGAGAACTGGTCAGCTACATGCAAAAAAATGAAACTTGAGCACCAACTTACATCATACACCAAAATAAATTCAAGGTGGATAAAAGACTTAAATATAAGCCGTGACACCATTAAAGTCCTAGAGGAGAACTTTGGCAGGAAAATATCAGGTATTTCATGCAGCAACATTTTTACTGATATGTCCCCTATAGCAAGGACTATAAAGGAAAGAATAAACAAATGGGATCTCATCAAAATAAAAAGCTTCTGAGTAGCTAAAGAAAACAGCATTAAAATAAAAAGACAACCAGCTGTATGGGAAAACATATTTGCCAATGATACCTCAGACAAAGGTTTAATCTCCAAAATATACAAAGAACTCACACGACTTCACTCTAAGAAGACAACTAACCCAATTATAAAATGGAGAAAGGACTTGAACAGACACTTCTGCAAGGAGGACATACAGAGCATCCAGAGACATATTAAGAGATGCTCAATATGGCTAGCTATCAGAGAGATGAAAATTAAAACCACAATGAGATTCCACTTTACACCGGTGAGAATGGCTATCATAAACAAAGCAATAAACAACAAATGTTGGAGAGGGTGTGGGGAAAAGGGGACTCTGGTCCACTGTTGGTGGGATTGCAGACTGGTACAACCATTATGGAAAACAGTATGGAATTTTCTCAGAAAACTAAAATTGGACTTGCGTTTTGACCCAGCAATTCCACTGCTAGGATTGTATCCTAACAACCCTAAAACACCAATCCCAAAGAACCTATGCACCCCGATGTTCATAGCAGCACAATTTACAATAGCCAAGAGTTGGAAGCAACCTAGGTGCCCCTCAGTAAATGAATGGATCAAAAAACTATGGTTCATATACACAATGGAATTTTATGCTGCAGAAAGAAAGAAGGAGCTCCTACCTTTTGCAACATCATGGATGGAACTGGAAAGCATTATGCTGAGTGAAATAAGCCATGTGTTGAAAGACAAATACCATATGATCTCACCTCTAACAGTAAGCTAAACAACAAAACAAACAAGCAAGCAAAATATAACCAAAGACAGTGAAATAGAGAACAGGCTGACAGTGACCAGAGGGGAGAGGGGAATTTCAGGGGAAATAAGGGAGGGATTTTGAGGAACCTATGTAAAGGATGCATGGACAACAACTGAGAAGGGTGGAAATAAAAGGGAGGGGGTAGGACGGGGGGTGGGATGGGATGGGAGTAATAGATAGAAAACTGTACTTGAGAAATAATTAAATAAAAAAATTGGAGGAAAGTAAAAAATGAAACTGACTCTCAGGATCGTAAATGATATTCTAATATTCAAAACCTCAGTTCATATTTGAGACCAAATCCTGTGTTTCCTGTGTTCTACTTCACTGCTTTATTATGCCTGTCTGAAAAAATAGTCTCATGTTTCACTTTTAGTAAATCAAGGACTACAGTCAATATGGGACTTATTCTATTGTCCACTGTTTTGTCCCCGTCATAGGGTTAATGGAAAGGTTTCAGGACACTGAGCAGGGTGTATGTTTTAGCTGAAAAAGTGATTACCTAGATCAATTTTACTAATCCAAGTCCAAAAATGTCATAGGGTAGAGAAAAAGTGGCTATAACACAAAATCTGAGATTTTCTAAGGTTATTATAATATGCAAATTTAGTAATTGAAGAAACAGGGTTATCAAACTTAGAAGGTTAAGGGAGAAGACTCAAATGACCTTAGATGTCAACAAATGTATAATTCAAATGTTTAGAAGAGTGCCATTTGCCCTTTGAAATGCTTGCATTTCTGGGTAATTGAGACTGCCATCCCTGTTTTTCATGTAATTAAAAGAAAATTTGGTGGCGAATTCAAAATTAAAGGGCATGGTCTCTATTCTTGCACAATTTGCAGCTTAACCATTAATAGAAAAAGCAAAATAAATAATTAGAAAAAATAAATTAAACCTTTGCATGGTAACAGTTGCAAGTACAATTGGTTCAGAAAAAGAAGAAGCTCTTATAAAATTTGCAGCTTTTCCATTAATAGAAAAAGCAAAATAAATAATTAGGGAAAATTAAATTAAATCTTTACATGGTAACAGTTGCAAGTAAAATTGGTTCAGAAAAAGAAAACTCTGGGCTGCAGAAGTTAGAAAAGGATTGATGGTATATGTGGAGTTAAACCTGGCATTTGAATCAGTAATAGAATCTTTAAAAACTTTCATATCTGTTGACCTAGCAAATCCGCTAATAAAAATCTAGCCAAATGAATTTATTTTTATTTTTTAATATATTTTATTGATTATACCATTACAGTTATTCTATTACTCCCCTTCATTCCCCTCCACCCGCAATGGACCAGAAGGAAGAACAAAACATCCCACCAGAAAGGAATGAAGAAATGAGAATTCAAAAAAATGAGGAGAGGCTTAGGAACCTCCAGGACATCTTTAAACATTCCAACATCCGGATTATAGGGGTACCAGAAGGGGGAAAGAAACAGCCACGAGTGGAAAACTTATTTGAACAAATAATAAAGGAGAACTTCCCCGGTCTGGCAAAGGAAATAGACTTCCAGGAAATCCAGGAAGCTCAGAGAGTTCCAAAGAAGGTGGACCCAAGGAGAAACACACCAAGGCACATCATCATTACATTAGCCAAGATTAAAATGAAGGAGAGAATCCTAGAAGCATCAAGGGATAAGGGGACAGTCACCTACAAAGGAGTACCCATCAGACTGTCAGCGGATTTTTCAAAAGAGACCTTCCAGGCAAGAAGGGGCTGGAAAGAAGTATTCCAAGTCATGAAATCCAAAGACCTACAGCCAAGATTGTTTTATCCAGCAAAACTTTCATTTAGAATGGAAGGGCAGATAAAGTGCTTCTCAGATAAGGTCAAGTTCAAGGAGTTCATCATCACCAAAATGAATTTAAAATGTAGCAAAATATGTCTCAGTATACCTTATAACAGTGAAAAACTCTGAATGCCTCCTAAATAGAAAAAATGTCTAATAAATTATGGTACAGCAATACATGGAAATAGTATATGCCTATTGAAATTATGTTTTTGAAGAATTATTCATGATTGAAAAATGATTAAGTTATATCATCAAGAAAATAAAAAGGATAATACAAAACTATAACATGGTATTCATAAAGATTTATTATTTCAACAATTCTTTTTTAAAAGTCAATAAAACTCAGTGTTTTTTGAGTGGAAAAAAATGACAGACACTTGCCTCAGAGACAACAAAGGCCAGGGCAAAGATTGTCTTCCCCCTGAGGAAGTACACTGAGTAGCTGCTGGCCATCCCAGCTTCTCCACCTTTTCTCTAGTCTTAGAGAAAATCTGAGAGATTCTATAGAAAGATAGCTTAAGGTAATGTCTTGTCAGCACTCACAGCATGAAATATGGAAGTATCAGGTGTCAACCCAGGCTGTCCCCAAATATCCCATAATGGCATATTGGTAACTTTCAGTTAAAGTTACTTGACAAACAGTTAGCAGTAAAAGGGAACATTGACCCTCCCTTGTCTTCTTTTTCTTTTCTAACTTTTTAAAAAAGATTTTATTTGTTTATCTTTAGAGGGGAAGGGAAGAAGAGGGAAAGAAATATCAATGTATGGTTGCCTCTCGTGTGTCCCCTGCTGGGAACTGGCTTGCAACCCAGGCATGTGCCCTGACTGGGAATCGAACTGCAATCGTCTGGTTTGAAGGCCCACGCTCAACCCACTGAGATACACCAGCCAGGGCTCCCTAGTCTTCTTGAATGCAGAAAATATATCTGTCTGGTGATAGGTGCCCTCTTTGCTCCAGGGAGGTTGAAAGAAACACCATTATTACTAGGATGAAGGATTCCATGACTGAAAAGCTTATATAAAGAAACCTTGTTACTCCTTTAGTAATTTATTGCCCAAGCCCAAACTTTATTTATTCCTCACTAATGAGCTCCTAAACCTGTCTTCGTCCTATAATTTCATCACAAATTTACTGTTCAAAAGTATATAAAGCTGTCCAAGTTCATATTTTTTTTATTTTAAAATATATTTCATTGATTATGTCATTACAGTTGTCCTATTCCCCCCTTCATTCCCCTCCACCCTGCTCACCCCTCCCCCACCATTCCCCCCTTTAGTTTATGACCACGTGTCTCAAGTTCTTTAGATTCTATACTTCCCCTACTATTCTTGCCCTCCCCCTCTCTATTTTCTACCTACCATCTATGCTACTTATTTTCTGTATCTTCTCCCCCCTTCTCCTCTTCCCACTCCCCTGTTGCTAACCCTCCATGTGATCTTCATTTCTATGGTTCCTCTCCTGATCTAGCTGTCTTCTTGGTTCTCTTTTGTTTTAGGTGTGGTTATTAATAACTGTGAGTTTGCTGTCCTTTCACTGTTCATATTTTTATCTTCTTTTTCTTAGATAAGTCCCTTTACCATTTCATATAATAAGGGCTTGGTGATGATGAAGTCCATGAATCTGACCTTATCTGAGAAGCACTTTATCAGCCCTTCCATTCTAAATGAAAGCTTTGCAGGATATATCAATCTTGGCTGTAGGTCTTCGGATTTCATGACTTGGAATACTTCTTTCCAGCCCCTTCTTGCCTGGAAGGTCTCTTTTGAGAAATCTGCTGACATTCTGATGGGAACTCCTTTGTAGGTGACTGTCCCCTTATCTCTTGCTGCTTCTAGGATTCTCTCCTTCATTTTAATTTTTGCTAATGTAATTATGATGTGCCTTGGCTTGTTCCTCTTTGGGTTCACCTTCTTTGGGACTGTCTGAGCTTCCTGGACTTCCTGGAAGTCTATTTTGTTTGCCAGATTGGGGAAGTTCTCCTTTATTATTTGTTCATATAAGTTTTCCACTTGTCACTCTTCCTCTTCCGGTACCTCTATAATTTAGATGTTGGAACGTTTAAAGATGTCCTGGAGGTTCCTAACACTCTCCTCATTTTTTAAAATTCTCCTTTCTTCATCCTTTTCTGTTTGGTCATTTTTTTCTTCCTTCTGGTCCACTCCATTGATTTGAGTCCCAGTTTCCTTTCCATCACTATTGGTTTCCTGTGCATTTCCCTTTATTTCAATTAGTTTAGCCTTCATTTGTTCCTCTAATTTGGGGCCAAAATGAACCAGTTCTGTGAGCATCCTGATCACCAGTATTTTGAACTGTGCATCTGACAGGTTGGCTATTTCTTGGTTGCTTAGAGTTATTGGCTCTGGGGTTTTGAGTTCTTGAGCCATAATGTTTTGGTCTGTTTGCGCCTGCTACGTATGAGGAGCAGAGCCCTACGTGTTCACCAGGGTGGAGCAACTCAGTCACTGGGTTGTGACCCTGTATGTGGGGGTGGGGTCAAAGAGGGCAATGGCGGTCCCCCCTGCTGCTTCCTGCCACTTGGGCCTGCGAGTTCCATCTCACTGCTTGCTCCTTTGCTGGTTTATTTGCATGCAAATGTGTGATGGCAGTCAAGCCTGCCGCCTTGCGCCCTCGCTAGGTCTGCCCATTGCTATCCTGCACCTGGGATCCGCCAACAGCTGCCTACATGCCTGGGTCAGTATGGCAGATCTTGTCCTGCCTGACCCCGCTCCACCATTGGCTCTGCTTGTCTTATTGGTCTGGCTGAAAGGTTCATTGTTGTCCGACTTCTGTATAGTTCAATTTTCTGTTTTTGGCTGTGTTTTGGTTACTAAAACTTTGTTGTCTTTAAACTTGGTTGTGTGAGGAGGCACAGTGTTTCCACCTACGCCTCCATCTTGGCCAGAAGTCCATCCAGTTCATTATTTCCGAGAGCTTCATTTATGATCTCTCATGGACACATATTGGATTGGTTTTTCCCTGTTAACCTGGTCTTCTGTCAATTTTCTCATTAGTTCAGCCATAAGAACTCAAGAACAATAGAGAGGGTAGTTTCTTCTTCCCAACAGCTGGCTCAGTTTATCTATAATAATGTCAGCTGGGGCATGGAAAATATAGAACAGGTGAAAGTATATCAAACTCTCCCAGGATATACACCAGTCTCTAAAACAAGTGCCAGCTGTGAGATTCTAGAGACGCATCAATTCTTGCTTAGATGAACAGGAGAAACACAGCAAAAGAGGAGGGAGTAATAGAGGGATATACACAGATTGAGGAACAGGTGACATGGATGAGGCAACCTCATCATTCTCGTGTTTGTACCAATTTCTGAGACCATTCTACAGGAACTTTTGGTTTAGCTAAGATTATATATCTACATCTATATCTATCTATATCTATATCTATATCTATACACACACACACACAGCTTAAGACTTAATAATTTTACTTCTAGGTCTCTTGGGGTATACTTAACTTTTTTTAAATCTAAACGAAAAGCCCTGGCTGGCATAGCTCAGTGGATTGAGCACGAGCCTGTGAACCAGAGGATCACGGTTCGATTCCCAGTCAGGGCACATGCCTGGGTTGCAGGCTGGTTCCCTGCAGGCCAACTCCCAGCAGGGGACGTACGAAAGGCAACCATACATTGATGTTTCTCTCCCTCTCTCCTTCCCCTCTAAAGATAAATAAATTTAAAAAATCTTAAAAAAAATCGAAACAAAAACTTGTACACAAATGCCCATAGTGGCATTATTCATTATATCCAGAGTGAAAAAAAATGTTTATTAGCTTTTGAATAAATAAAATTTTTGATATATCCATACATTTCCATATTATTCATCAATCAGGAGAATGTGTAATGAAGTAATGATGCATGTTATAACATAAATGGACCTTTAAAGCATTAACATAGGTGAAAAAAGCCAGATGCAAAAAGCCACATGTATATGATCCCATTTATATCACATTTCCAGAATAGGCTTATCTACAGAGACAGAAAGTGGTTGTTAAGGAATGAGGGTGAGAGGTTAGAGTGAATGGGGATTGACTGCTTATAGGTATGGACTTTTTATCTGAGGTGATAAAAACACTCTAAAATTAAATTGTAGTAATAGCTGTACAAATATGTGACTTTACCAAAAATATTAAATTGTACACTTAAAATGAGTACACTATATAGTTTTCAAAATATACCTTTATGAAGGTGTTAAAAATCACCTGAATCTTTTGAAACCTCTCTCTGGACCTGCATGATAAGTCCATGATCCATGGATGTATGCCCACCTGGTCCACAATAAAGAAAATTTGAACCCTGATCCTGCATTTCTATGCCTAGTGGAACAGGTCATTTTATTTCAGAGGCCTCCAGACCACTGTGGTCCTCTTGGAGTGGAATTTTCCTGTTCAGCTTGTGTTTACTGTGAAGTAGAGATCTGATGCTTTTTGTGAGTGGTATGGAGGGAGATAGGCTCTGGGCCATTTGAGTCATCATATATCTAGGCCACAATACCTGTACAAAATAATCTGAACCTAGCTCTAAAGTTGGGTTAAGGAAGATGGAAAATGTTGACTTAGTACCTAGCTAACAAAAATAAGCTTGTGAGTCAGTGAGATCATCTTCAGTCAAATGCTGTGAGCATGGTTTTCTCTGAAGTTGCCTCTGGCCTCATGTCCTTCATGCACACACATCTCTGTGGGGGTGAGGGGACAGGCAGGATCATGATGTCTTTCCAACTCCATGTTAGGTAATATTATGGCAGAAGCTTAAAATGAGCTTTATTGGGAATATGTATAACAGAATTTGCAAAATGTAATAAGCCAAAGTTTTTTTTTTCAGACACTTTTTTGTTGTTTGTAGATTATTTTTTAAATTTATTTAAATTAAAAAATATTTTATTGATTATGCTATTTTATAGCTGTCCCATTTATTCCCCTCCACCCTCTACCCCCCACCAGCATTCTCCCACCTTAGTTCATGGTCATACATATAAGTTCTTTGGCTTCTCCATTCCCCATACTATTCTTTTTTAAAATTGTTTACCTATTTTTACAGAAGGAAAGGGAGGGAAGAAGAGGGAGCAAAATATCAACATGTAATTGCCTGTCAAGGGCCCTCTACTGGGGACCTGACCTGCTACCCAGGCATGTGCCCTGGCTGAGAATCAAACCAGTGACCATCTCGTTCTTAATCCAGAGTTAAATCCACTGAGCCACACCAGCAGGGCTGTCCATACTATTCTTAACCTCCCCTTGTCTATTTTATGTCTACCAGTTATGCTTATTATTTCCTGTTACTTCCCTCCCTTCTCTCCCTCCCCATCCCCACTGATAACCCTCCACGTGATCTCCATTTCTCTGATTCTGTTCCTGTTTATTGTTTGCTTAGTTTTTGTTTTTTTTCTTCAGTTTCAGTTGTTGATAGTTGTAAGTTTTTTTTCTCATTTTACTCTTCATAGTTTTTTATCTTCTTCTATTTCTTAGGTAAGTCCCTTTAAAATTTAATGTAATAAGGGCTCAGTGCTGGTGAACTCCTTTAACCTTACCTTATCTGGGAAACACTTTATCTGGCCTTCCACTCTAAATGATAAATTTGCTGGATAGAGCAATCTTGGATGTAGGTCCTTGCCTTTTATGACGTGGAATATTCCCATCCCCTTCTTGCCTGCAAGGTTTCTTTTGAGAAATCAGCTGACAGTCTTATGGGAACTCCTTTGTAGGTAATGGTCTCCTTTTCTCTTGCTGCTATTAAAATTCTCTTCTTATCTTTAATCTTGAGTAATGTAACTATGATGTGCCTTGGTGTGAGACTTAGTTGTGAAATGTTTAATGTAAACACATACATGTGGCAACTGACAGGGGCCAATCATGTGTTTCATATGTGTTGGTAAATTGTCAAGCAGTGTGCCACTGGCTCCTTTATTTGGGGGTTTGGGGGATTTATCCAGCTTTGTTACCGTTAGACTGTACATAGAAAGTCTTGAAGAACTGAGTGTAGAAAGGCCACTGGCCCATGGCATCTTCAAGGTTCTGGATCTGAAGTATAAAGATCATGGCACTGATCAGAAGCCAGTGCCTTAGGGTAATGAAGACATTGGACCTAGTGCAGGACTTGGAGCATGAGCAACATCTTGATATAAAGCCCTTCTGGAACATCACATCTTGTATTGACCTACTCTTTCCAAACCAAAGTAAATGGAGAAAAACTCATTCAATGTTCTTAATTTTTCCAAATGCCTTTGATAGCCATACATAGAAGCTCAGCTACAGTTTCATGGAGATCCATATGTGACTGCCTCTGATTGGTGGCTTTAGAAGAACCCAGAGGTTCTTCTGTATTAGGATGGAACATGAGGACTGAGCGAGCATGGCAGAAATATTTATGGGAATTTAAAAAGAGTGCACTAAGTTGGCAAGTTCTGACTTTATGAAATCCAGGCCACAGCAAGGGCAAAAGTCTTCATCTTGTAGGAGCACAGAATCATTAGCAAACTACGTGTTGATACCCATGGAACAGCAGGTGAAAAAACCTTCAAACTCCTTTCACTGTAAATAGTATTAATGTACCTCCTCCTGCAGGTATGGTAGGGTTATTATTTTTATTCTCCTCTTAAAATTTTAAATTTTAATCTTACAAAATTTCCAAAACGAATATGCACTCATTTTATAATCAAGTTCGAATCATCTAAAATAAGATTTTTTTAAAAAAATGGAAGTTGTAAAAGAAGGCATGATAAATCAATGGAACAGCATGAAGCAAAGAAGGTTAAAAAAGATTTTAAAGTCATGCAAACAATCTAGGATTTAATAGCAACAGCAAACTGTTATGCTTTCCTCAGTAGTATAGGAAAACATTTCTGCTTCAGTAAAAAAAAATATGCATTGTTTAGGTCAGACTCTTCTACTTTATCTGGTTCTAGCCTCTCATTGCTCTTGAAGTATTTTATAATTCTGTAAGTTGTAAGATATTTATGGGAATAATGAAATTATTTTTGCCTATTAACATAAAAATGATTTCTATCTTGAGGAAGAAGGCCCTCTACACACACAAAAACCTAGGTTGCCTTCATTTGAAAGTCTATTTCAATATTCCAGATCTATACATATGCCTGTTGTTTGGACCAGTTGTAAAAGCCGCCAAGTTCCCTTAATAATAATGGCTCAAATAAAATCATTAACACATGGTCATTTTATATCTGCATGTCATGATTTTATGTTTTTAATGAACATTATCTTTTAACAGTAGGCAAGTGTACAGCAAGAGCATTCTTTTCTTTTTTAAAGCATTTTTAATTTAATTATTGTTCAAGTACAGTTTTCTGTCTTTTACTCCCATCCCAGACCACCCCCCAGTGCTCCCACATCCCTCCCATTTCCTCCCCCCTTAGTTTTTGTCCATGTGTCCTTTATACTTGTTCCTGTGAACCCTTCCCCTTTTCCCCTGAAATTCTTTTCAATGCAAATGTAACATACAAGCTTCCTAATGTGTGCCTATCTTGTGACTTAAAAAGAAGTGAAGGCATAGTGACTTCTTAAAGAGAAGGCAAGAAAGATAAAGGTATCTAAGTAGTTATGATGTAAAAGCAATCTGAATTTGGCTAATATCAATAGCAAGCTGTTTTCATCAGCTGCTTGTTGTGAAAAAAGACAGTATTTTTTTCTTCTTTTTTTTTCATTGCTAAAATGCATAACACACAGATAAATCTACTGTTAGAAAAGAATCCCATCTTCCTTTCTTGCCTGGGGCCTTTTATATTCTTCCACGATAATTTTCAGAAATTAATACATCAACTCTTAATTATCTGTGCTGACCTGGCAGTATCAGCACACAAAAATAATGATAAGCAGACCAGGAGTTCTCCTTTACCACAATATTTGGAGAGGGGATCTAGAAGGTAGGCACCAGTGAGATTTCAAGTGTCTCTCCATTCACTGTCAAGTCTATTTAGGACAATGTGAAGAAAATTAGATTTCCAGAGCCTCAATCTACACATTCTGATTTTTTAGTGTGGCCCAAGAATCTGTATTATTAAACAAACTTCCAATAATTCTCCTTCCAAGACCAGTTTGGGGACAGTACAAGTAACAGAGTCAATTTAAATTGTTATTTCTTTTGAGAACACTGTTAGAAAATAACTAACCAGTAACATTTTGGTGATACAAGGAAACTCTATTCAACATTCTGTGAAGTGGACAGTCACCATTTGGAGAACTGAAAAATGAGAGAGAAGGCAAGAAAATTTTATAAGATAAAGTTAAGAAAAAAGATAAATATAAAATATTTAATTGTCTGGGGTTGTGTAGTCATCTTTGTTTGGGGCATGAAGACCCAGAGTTGATTTGGAAGTTGGGCATTGGACTTTGTTTCCTGGTAAAAGTCTGATATTAAGAGGCAGGGAATGGTTTTCAAATTACACACATGTCTCATTCTATAGATCACGGAGCTGCTGACTGTGTCTGAAGTACAAAAGGAAAGTGGCCATGTCCCAGAGAAGGCATTACCCTTTGAGGATATTAGGTTGTTTTCCTTCTGCATTTTCCAAAGACAACCCACTGAAATTTCCCATAGCAAAAGCACAAGAACTGTTTTGAAAAGAAAGGAAGAATAAGAAAGTCTGTGATGAAAGGAAGATCTAGCTTAAGAGAAACCTGATATTTTTTCTTTACAAAAGAGATCATTTGAAGCAGTTATTAGATCTACAAAAGCATGCTATGCCATAAACAAAAAAAAACCCATAAATATTCCATAACAAGTACCTTCCTGGAATTCACTTGGACAATTACCCAAAGTGAACTCTAGAGGTGAAGACAAGAATGGTTGGTGATAGGCTTTCTACCTTTTGGTAACAATCAAAGAGAAACAGTAAAGTAGGTGAGGAAAGCAATTCCTTTTTTTTTCAATTTTTTAATTTATTTTTCAAGTACAGTTTTCTGTCTATTACTCCCATCCCATCCCACCCCCCATCCTACCCCCTCCCTCCCATTTCCACCCTTCTCAGTTGTTGTCCATGTATCCTTTACATAGGTTCCTCTAAATCCCTCCCTTATTCCCCCTGAAATTCCCTCCCCTCTCCCCTCTGGTCACTGTCAGCCTGTTCTCTATTTCACTGTCTTTGGTTATATTTTGCTTGCTTGTTTGTTTTGTTGTTTAGCTTCCTGTTAAAGGTGAGATCATATGGTATTTGTCCTTCAACACCTGGCTTATTTCACTCAGCATAATGCTTTCCAGTTCCATCCATGTTGTTGCAAAAGGTAGGAGCTCCTTCTTTCTTTCTGCAGCATAAAATTCCATTGTGTATATGTACCATAGTTTTTTGATCCATTCATTTACTGACGGGCAC